>NC_089742.1:77656124-77658624 GCF_040412425.1 Macrobrachium rosenbergii | reverse complement strand
AAGGTTATAATAGCTTATAATATCTCCTAATACCCGGTAGAATCTTTCCTAACACATCAGGAGAATTTCCTTTTCCAGAAAAGAACGTCTTGTAATACATGAATTATTTTAAGTATTTCCTGCAATGGTGTCACTCACCTCCTTATCCACTAATCATAATTATTCATTTATTCCGCTGGCTGCTCTTTTTCTGTTTTAATTTTTAATGTCAGCTCATTTTCTTCTTTTCCAACAACTGACATTTTGATAAATCTACCAGTCTCAACTCTCATTCCTTCACACCTCTCAGCGGTATCAATTTTGTAGGTCCTCAGCTTAAAGCTTTCCCAGATTTTGATTCTGTGCTTCATATATGTTTCTTCTTTCCTCCCGTCCCTTTATCATAGCAGCTTCCCTCCTGCTCTCTTGTTTCAATATGCAGTTTTATGATCTATTTCCCTTCTCTCTACGATTTTTTTTCTAGAGCGAAAAATGCTCGCTATTAAGGTTTTCACCCAAAAGAACATTGCTGTAAGGTCAACAAGGTGTTCATATATTAAAGGTATTGCTAATTCCAATGCAATTTGCTGTTACCATGAATGACTCGCGCAAATAGAGACACTGCTGGGGAAAAAGAGGACGGGAAGAATATGCAGTTGAACGATAATGGGTATTCTGTCCGTATATGGGGATCAAAATTAAATCATTCCAATTTAGGAGTATTTTTCCTATCTCTCTCTTTCTTTTTAAAAAAAAAAAAACTAAATAAAAACATTTGCTCCCAGAGTAGAATTGAATATCGATTTTTCTTGCAACTTCGGTTTATGGTACGTAATTAGCCTGCATAATAATTATACAGGAATTTGAATTTCGAAAATAAACAAGTAAAAAATGCGCCTAAGTTTCTTAGGCGCAATCGAGTTTTCTGTACAGCCGATGCAGCCTATAATCGAGGCCATCGAAAACAGATCTATCTTTCGGTGATCTCGGTATAATGCTGTATGAGCCGCAGCCCACGAAACTTTAACCACGGCCCGGTGGTGGCCTATCCTTTATCGTTGCCAGAGGCACGATTATAGCTAACTTTCTCCTTAGATAAAATAAAAACTACTAAGGCTAGAGGGCTGGTATGCTTAATGATTGGAGGGTTGATGATCAACATACCAATTTGCAGCCCTCTAGCCTCAGTTGTTTTTAAGATCTGAGGGCGGACAGAACAAACTGCGGGCAGAATAAAGTACAGACGGACAGACAAAGCCGGCACAAAAGTTTTTTTTTTTTCAGAAAACTAAAAAATAATTTTATATCAGCATTCTTAACAGAAGATACACATATTACGAATTAAATACAACAGTAATAAAAAAAAAAACAAGATCGAAAAGATAAGTTGAGGGTAACAGTTGTTTCTTTTCCCCAAAAAATGCAAAATATCTATAATTTTCTTTTATTGATATAAATCACTTATTATTTATGGAAGAATAAGTTGTTCAAAGGGTCAAATACTTGAGCCTGATTTAATTAAGAAGAACAAATGCATGAACCTCTCCCAAGGAGTCATGTAGGGGCACCTCATTCATATTATATCCATTAATTCCTGTTCTGCAATATCCCTGCCTGTTATGAAGTTTGCTGTATGTATTTTATTAACCCCTGTTGTTTCAAGAGGAATAAAGGTACTCTTCCCAGTATAATGCTGCCTCTAATCCCAGTTTTTTTAGTTATATTGGTCACCTGTGTTATGAATCTTTGTTATCACACAGACAAACACAAATATAGATATATATATATATATATATATATATATATATATATATATATATATATATATATATATATATATATATATATATATATATATATATATATATATATATATATATATATATATATATATATATATATATATATATATATATATATATATATATATATATATATATATATATATATATATATATATTCATGATGTTGCCTTGTAATATGTATGTCTTTCCATTTTTGATAATTTACTCTTCTATTTGTCATGTGTTATATGTAATAATAATAATTGTTGAAATGTCATATGTACTGCAGTGTCAGATCTCCGGAGAGTCAGTGATTTAGATAACCTAACAGCATAATTTAGAATTAATAATATCTTTCTTGATAACAGCGTAGTAGCGGGAGAGAGAAATTCAAGTTTTAGACCAGATGCATCATCTGTCATCCCATAAGAGAGAGCTTTGTTTTGGGGTAGGCGATGACAAATCAGGAATAGCAATCAAGTTGTGTTAAGATTTCTGTAAAAATTTGTCTCATACAAGAAGAAGACGAAGGAATTTGCAATGTTATATGTGTTCCATACAATTTTCTGGTAAAGACATCAAAACAAGTGTTGCAGACAAAACAACATTGCCCTGATCACGTAAATTTTGTTGAATTTTTGATCGATTACGTTATGTATTGTCCCGTTGTTTCAAAACGTTTTGCTGGAAGTGACGTCATCTTCCTTTTTCTAGAATCTCTCTCCTTTCTCTCTTCA
>NC_089742.1:77631124-77651124 GCF_040412425.1 Macrobrachium rosenbergii | reverse complement strand
CTTACTAAGGGACAGGGACATTATTCCCAGAAGATTCAGTTGAATCAGGTTACAATATATATATATATATATATATATATATATATATATATATATATATATATATATATATATATATATATATATATATATATATATATATATATATATATCTATATGTATGTATATATGTATATAATATATATATATATATATATATATATATATATATATATATATATATATATATGTATGTATATATATATATATATATATATATATATATATATATATATATATATATATATATATATATATATATATTTACACATACACTAGCTGACCTACTGTACCCATTGCTGCCTGGGAAAACTCTGAATTACAGTCTATGTGTAGGGGAGCTAAGGTGGAGGTGGAGGGAAGGGGAAGAGGAAGGGGAGGGGGGAAGGGAGGGGGGGAAGGGGATGGGAAAGGGGAGGAGGGGAAGGGTGAAGGGGGAGGAGGGAAGGGGAAAGGGGAGGGAAAAAGAAGGGAATGGGAAGGGGAGGGGAAGTTACGTTTCTCTATCAGAAGAGAATAAAAAGCATCTCTGCTGAACAAAGACAATAAACAAAAAAAAATACCGTATTTCTACAATTCGCACTCGGTTGTGTCTGTGTGTTTGCGTGTATGTGAGTGGGAGGGAGAAGGTCTGTCTCTCGAGCAACAACGGACGGACCCAGTGTTGTCACTTTCCCACATCACTGACTTCCATGTTTGCCTAAATTTTAAATTCATTCAACTATCGGTAAAATCTAACATATATGAAATGATATATGCTTTCCTTCACAGTCTAAAGATCATTTCCCATAAACATCCTTATCAGGTTAATCACAATCACCTTTTACATTTATTAAAGCAATTTTAAATAGATTTAAGTTACCCTAATTAGATGGAAACCTAAAGCGGTTACTCTGTTGTCTTCTGCATTCGACGTGTCAATTGAGACATCATTCAATCGACTTCTGCTACTTCATAATTTGACATAAACAGCCATCCTTTGATGGCTCTTTATTCAGTCATTATTATATAAGCATATAAATATGCAAATGACCAAGAATATAGGTCAATAAAACATATAAGAAAATATATCTGACCACAATAAACCCTAAAAAGAGTGTGGAAAATTTTTCCACACCTGGTGTGGCAGACCACACCTACCGGCATTAGGTATGTAGTGAAGTGTTGTTGCAAAAACACGCCTATAAACCTCATTTAAACTGAATTTATAATGATATACGCCATCATGATGCTACAAAGTAGTCGCTATAACGAATTCCGAAGGTAAAAATGAAGAAGAAACAACCGAATTAATGAGAAAATTTGCATTTGAACTAATAAAGAAAAAGGATATACTGTCATCATACATCTTGCACGCCGTGTTTTGCTAGCAGCTACTACGTATATGCGAATGAGGAAGACAACTAAAAAAAAATTCTTTGGACCTGCTGGTTTGGGTTCATTGCTTTATGGCTATGATATATGTTTTGTAATGAAGCCAAAAATATCTAATATAGCAATGCAACCAAGCAGTGAGGTATGTGTTTAACACTTATATTTATAATTATCATAAATTATGATCAAACTTCACGTAAATTCTGATAAAAAATTGATGTTACAGGGGATTAATTGTTGTAGGTTAATCATACTTCTGGTAGCGACAGAAGAAAAAGTGAAGCTTCAGGTGAAAAATGAGAATAAACCCAGAAAACTGAAGGAAAAGGTGACGTAAAGATGAAACTTTCATTTGTTTTGTCCATGTTTCTATGTCTGTCATGGGCTAGGGGTTTGATTTTGAGTTAAAAACCTTTCTGGGGTGACACAGAGGCACACATATATATATATATATATATATATATATATATATATATATATATATATATATATATATATATCGTATATATATATATATATATATATATATATATATCGTGGTATGTAAAGAGAGAGAGAGAGAGAGAGAGAGAGAGAGAGAGAGAGAGAGAGAGAGAGAGAGAGAGAGAGAGAGATCTGGGTACTTAGGGAAAAGAGAAGAATAGTGATGATAACCATAGCAACCATGCCTTTCCCAACAAGTCCTGACGTAAGCAACAACCATTATGTATATTTCCCAAATGCCCTTGTGATGTGTTAGCGAGAAAAGTGAAAAACAAAAATCAGTGGCCGAAAATAACTGAAAGTGAGGAAAAGCTGGAATAAATGATGCTCTAAAGAGATCTTAGTTAGAGTCACATGCAACCCAGAAAATTTTGCTTCCTGAGAATGATTCATTTTTCATGGTTTGGAGAGGGAAAGAAATGGCAAAGTAGGATTAAGACAAGGAAGAGCACGACGAAGAAATAGTGAAGGAAAAAGACCAGCTGTTAAAGAGAGAGAGATAAGCTACCCAACCTTTTCTTCCATTGAATCTTTCTTTGTCCTAGACTGTTATAAGTGGGGATTCTTTACTGTTCTTTCCGTTATCATCGTTGGGCTCATGTTGTTATTGTTTCATAAGTTTTACTAATTCCTCGCACATGTTGTTGGTGATTTTTTTTTACCCAGAGATAATTTCATGTCTGTATAAACTGTACACATTTCATGTTTCATACCTCGGAATTTTCCAAGAGCATATGCACTGAAAAAGATGTATTGCTTAAAATATTACAGTTGTATAAAAAATTGGATAAATAGTGTGCTAGAGGTTATTACAAGATCATCCGTGAACCAGTAATCTGTACACAGCAGGTTGGAATTAGTATAAATGATATATATTTATATATTACTTGTCATTCGTCATTATATACTTTTCTTATCAAGAGCCAAGCTTGTAAGAGAATAGTAATATTATAAAGCACTGCATTTCACGAAAAGAGTTCATTGAAGAGTTTCATTGGAAGAATGGTTATCTACAGATTAGTGTAATCCTTTATAGATTTGTGAACACCCAACATGAAGCATTGCACTTTTTACCGAACACTGCAAAGCAAATGTAACTTTTACTGCTTTACAACAAGCCTGAAATTCTCTCATGTTTTTCATTTATGTTAATTCCACTGAGTCTTTTTTTATATCCTTTCGTGAAGGGGATTTATCCGCGTGGTAATAATACATTAAATAATTTAATATGATGTAGGAGTAGATTATGCTTTCCTCATTAAAAATGTATCGCAATGAATTAACAGAATGATTAGAGAATTTTAAAGATTCTACGTTACTTTTTGCTTTTGCTTGAATACTAACATGGATGATATTTCTAAAGTCCTCGTATATATATATATATATATATATATATATATATATATATATATATATATATATATATATATATATATATATATATATATATATATATATATATATAGATATATATATAGATATATATATATATATATATATATATATATATATATATATATATATATATATATATATATATATATATGTATATATATATATTATATATGTGTGTGTGTGTATGTATGTATGTATGAAATTCCCCTTTCCTCTAATATTCTCTCACTCTTTATTTTCTTATCTCTGTCGCATTAATCGTTAGCTGTTATCTGTCTAATCTGCTATCTAAATGTACGCAGCAAATGTACGCAAACAAACAGTTGAAATTAAATTCTATATTTCTCATGAATTTACTGTACAAATGACAAAAGTTCATATCTTAATCATTATCATGCATCGCATCCTTTCGTCTTCATTTTTTTACTTGCGAAGTTCTAGGTTTGCGATCACTTTGATATTCAGTCAAACACAGCTTTTTGGTGTTCTGTGAAAGAAAAGTATTGAGATGGCTATCTGTCTGTCCGTCCGCACTTTTTCTGTCCGCCCCCAGATCTTAAAAACCACTGAGGCTAGAGGGCTGCAAATTGGTATGCTGATCATCCACCCTCCAATCATCAAACATTTTAAATTGTAGTCCTCTATCCTCAGTAGTTTTTATTTTATTTAAGGTTAAAGTTAGCCATGATCGTGCGTCTGGCAACGCTATGGGTGCCAACAACACAGGCCACAACCGGGCTTTGGGTGAAAGTTTCATGGGCCGCGGCTGAGAGTTTCGTGGGCCGTGGCATGAGCGTTTCAGACAGCATTATACACTGTACAGAGAACTCGACTGAGCCGAAGGAACTTTGGCGCATTTTTTACCTGTTTTTCCCCTCCGTGGATCATAAACAGCTACCTGTTGAACGATAAAAGTACAATCGTTTACTTTAGTAATTACATCATTTTAAAGAAATATATGATATAGCAATGATAACAAAATAACTTATCTCTCATTTATTTTAGCCATGAAAACCAGTAGAAAGTCTTTTTCATTTAACACAAGGTCATTTATATTTCATAAGTAGCTTAATTTTAGAATCTTGTAAACCAAAAACACGAGGCAACCAGCGGCATCTTATATAAGGTAGCCCTAAAATATAAAAAAGTTAATTTTATTTTTTTTTTTTGTTAGCAAAGTACATACTCTAGAAAAACCAACATGTCAATGAGATAAATGGATCCGTAAACATCCGGAAATGTAAAATTCCAGAACCTTCGCTTTAAAGACGCTATCAGAGGTCTTTGTTTAGTGAGGAATAAATATATTGCAGCCACGTTTTCCAGGACACCCGGGACATTGGAGACCGAGTATCAGGGGATTTGCAGAAGATCTCACTGAAAGGTCGAGGAAATGCTGGCGTTCAGTCTCGTGTGCTTTCTGGGTGGGTGTTAAAGGTGCAAACAAGAGCATAATGATTTTAGGTATATGAGTGAATATCATCACGTCTGCTTTCTTTTTCTTTTACCCTATCCAATTATGAATATTTCCATACACATTTACCAGAGTATGTTTTGAGAATGTATGGAGTAACCCGTGGGCGTAAATTTAAACGGAAAGATGCATCTTTATGATTAAACCCCAAAATTCTCTTTAACCAACAGGGCTACCCGTGTTTTTATACAAATACAAATACATTCATACTCATGTGAGACTATTTAGAGCAACAGACGAGATACTTCATTCCTTCCAGAATATGTGTCAACCGAAATATTCACTAACATATATGAGAAAAATATAATTATAAATATTTAACAGAATTTTTGGGGGGTTACCCGATGTATTTTTTTCCTTTTCTTTTTATTAAATGTCTTAGCTATATATGATGGAGCTGTAGAGTAACAACAGATAGAATTTTTTTTCAGACATTCAAAAATATCTAATATTATTTTCACCATGCTTGAACCGAGGAACTAGTGACATATTCAAAACACTTAAACAAAAACTATTTTACCCAAACCAATCTTGAGATTCGCTAAGAATGATCCTCTTTGCACAGTGTGGTTAAACCATAGCTTATCTAATTGCAGCGAGGTATAATGCTTAATGGCAGAATACTTTTATCATTTTGTAAAAAATGAGCAACATCTGGCGTATCTTTAACCACTAAGCGTTTACATTGAGCCTCATCAGTGAAACTTTAAATACACCGTAAAAGTTTCTTTTCTTTTAACGATTAAGTGTTATACCAGTAATAGGCATAATTATTCCTTGGCTTCCTAGAAGAACTTGTGCTTCAACTGAGTATGCAGTATTTTATTTTTATTTTGGCACTGAGACATATATGTATCTCAACGACCTTATGGAATTTGCCTTCCAAGAGATCACAGCGGGTTAATTAAGCAGTTCTCCATAACAGGAAAGGGCTGAAGAAAAGCAATGTAGTGCTTTTCATATTTAATTCATTGTCTGCAGCCTGAGTAGAAACTTCCCTTACCCGAAGTCGCCTCATATAACTAATAGAAGGGTCATCTATATAACATTATCTCCTTTACAAAATCCGTATCAATCACCTGTATCAAGGGATAGATCAAGACGGTCCAATAACCTTTTGAAGCGATGTCTTTTTATAGTTCGATCTATACGAGGTTGAATTTGAAGTGGTTTTTACTTAGATCCTTTGTGCAATGTGAACGAAATTTACATTATTCAAGGGAGGAAGACCCGACACAATTATTCCATGCCTTCCTAGAAGAACTTGTGCTTCAACTGAGTATATTTTGAAGTAGGTTAAGAAGACATTTATGAAATGTAAGCAATAATACTTTTTATAACTCATAATCATAATTACGTAAATTTACAAACGACTATGAAGCAAAAGCAAACTTGAAAATATAATTAAATCTTCAACTAAATATTATAAAGCTGAGGCAGCTTTCAGCCAGAGAAATATACTCAGACTGAACGGCTGCCCTCTCTCTCTCTCTCTCTCTCTCTCTCTCTCTCTCTCTCTCTCTCTCTCTCTCTCTCTCTCTCTAGAGAGACTCGAGAGAGAGAGAGAGAGAGAGAGAGAGAGAGAGAGAGAGAGAGAGAGAGAGAGAGAGAGAGAGAGAGCTTTTTGGAGCATTCTCCTTGGTTTTAGTGTTATCCATTTTACAGCAAAACGCACTTTTTCATAGACGTCATATCTATAGGGTACGGATTTAATCATTCCATTTCTGTCTGAGGTAAAATATTATTATTATTACTTACTGTCACAAAGGGACGTGCATTTCAGAAGAACTCGGTGGAATGAGGATAATTACTTCCCCTGTTTAATTATTAGTATTTATCACTCAGCAAAATCTAATTACTTCCTTTATTTCCCTAAATGATACTATAATGTTCAATATATCATCTCCCCTCTTTGTTTTACCTCTCTCTCTCTCTCTCTCTCTCTCTCTCTCTCTCTCTCTCTCTCTACATCACATGCATTGCCATTTCTCTCCTCCCCTACAAGTGTAAAATATAGATTTTGTTTTCAATACGTTCGTGATTAACGAACAAAACATTTAATGTTTAGAATTCTGAATGAAATCAATTTGAACATTTAAGTTAAAGTCTAATTAAAACTAATTTCAATTAAAATTAAATGATTAAGTGAATTCCTCACAAATTGAATACCTTTCCTCAAAATCTTTTACAGTTTTATGAAAAAACCATATTTTATGATGTCAACTTACATTTTCAGAGCTCTCTCTCTCTCTCTCTCTCTCTCTCTCTCTCTCTCTCTCTCTCTCTCTCTCTCTCTCTCTCTCTCTCTCTCTCGGGTCTTCCTCCCTTGAATAATGTAAATTTCGTTCACATTGCCCAAAGGATCAAAGTAAAAACCACTTCAAATTCAACCTCGTATAGATAGAACTATAAAAAGACATCGCTTCTAAAGGTTATTGGACCGTCTTGATCTATGCCCTTGATACAGGTGATTAATACGGATTTTGTAAAGGAGATAGTTATATAGATGACCCATCTATTAGTTACGTGAAACGACGTGGAATTAGGGAAGTTTCTACTCAGGCTGCAGACAATGAATTAAATATGAAAAGCACTACATTGCTTTTCTTCAGCCCTTTCCTGTTATGGAGAACTGCTTAATTAACTCGCTGTGATCTCTTGGAAGGCAAATTCCATAAAGTCGTTGAAATATATATTTGTCTCAATGCCAAAATAAAAATAAAAAATGGAAAAATAGCAGGACGAAATCGATTTATGCGAAAATCAACGATTAAGTTTTTGAATTGTCCCACGGGTTCGTCTTTAAAGAGGTGTGGCATCATCACGGGGAATTCCTTCTCAGCCCGGAGTAACGCATATTCACACGGCCGTGTAATGTTAACCTTTTTCCCTAACACTCACCAGAGCCTGGAGAGCCCACGATTTGATAACACACGGCGAAAATTGTAAGAGAAAATTTCAGGATATAACGATTAGTGATATTACCATTTTTCATTTTCGATACCGATCAATGGTAGTCGTCTCTCTCTCTCTCTCTCTCTCTCTCTCTCTCTCTCTCTCTCTCTCTCTCTCTCTCATCTTTTCATTACAGCCTTCCGTATTCTATGTTACTTGAAAGCGATGACGTTCTTTGATAATTCATATTAATTAAGGTCTCATATTTTTGTTAAACATTTCTATGGTCTATAAACAAAGAGAGTCTCTGCATAGAATATTTACCAGAAAAGTATTAAATCACAAAGCAGCGAATTAATTAAACTTAACGGAAAATAGTGGGCAGGTGATTCAAAGGAAGCTTATGATAACGCACTGTTTCTGAACCTCTGCCTAAAGACGTTGTTGATCAGAACCAACATTTACAACTAGCTGGGGAACGGAGTGGCATAATGCAGAGGACTCACAAAACTTTAACGTGACACCAAATTTGTAAGTTCGCGACAGGAAGGAGAAGTTAAGTATACTTTAGTTTAACCAGACCATTGAGCTGGTCAACAGCTCTCCTAGGGCTGGCCCGAAGGATTAGATTTCATTTTACGTGGCTAAGAACCAATTGGTTACCTAGCAACGGGACCTACAGCTTATTGTGGAGTCCGAACCACATTACAACGAGAAATGAATTTCTATCACCAGAAATAAATTCCTCTAATTCTTCACTGGCCGGTCGGAGATTCGAACGTGGGCAGCAACGTTCCAACCGAGAACGGTACCGACCCGTCCAACGAGGAACTGGCAGGAAGGAGAAAATGAAAACTAACTACCGAGTACTTTCGGGAATTGTTTCACATTTTTAGGTACACTGAATAAAGCAAGAAAGTTTTTGAACACAAGAAAACTTTACATAAGAAACAGAACATCGATTCAACATAAAAGAACAGAAAGAATACGTAGTAATAAAACAGTCTTACAAGTTCAATCTAACGACAAACAAACTAATTCGCAAACGATTAAAAAAAAATAATCCGATAAAACAGAGGACCACAATGAGCCTTTCTAATTACAGTTCAAGTATAAACAACGCATTTTAAAGCGAAAATAAGAAAAACCAAAGGATGTTAGCTAAATTTTCAGTGTCAAAAAGAAAATAACCGGATACGTGATTCAGTTGATAACATGCGTACAATACTTCAGAAAAAAAACGAAAGAAAGATCATATATACAAACATATATTTAGAATTACATGAAACATCACGAATGTATAGAGACTTCATACACCTATGCATAAATATAAAGCTACACATCATATACGTACACAAATACCATGGACCCATGTACATGAATTAAGAGGGTAAACTTCATACAAACTCTCTCTCTCTTATGCATGAAGTTACTCGACAGTACCCTCCAACGACTCCAGTCGACGTCCCAACCATTGAGCCATCAAGAGAGGTATAAGTTAATCCCGAGTCTGCCGCCGGTGATGTGATAAAAATTTCATAAAAACGTTCCAATCCAAACGCACAAATCATCTATCATGGTGGAGGTGGGTTGATGCCGACGCTAAGTACAATTTCCCCGCTCGCGATGGGTAAAAACGTACGGCAGATTCGGCATTAACTTGTACCCCCTTGATGGCTCAGTGGTTGGAACGTCGACTGGAGTCGTTGGAAGGTACTGTCGAATGTTCGAGGCACTTAGGTACCAATCCATTTATCACTTATAATTCCCCTTCGGTGATATTCCCGAAGTACCGTGAATTGGCTATTGGATATTAAACGAAATTTGCAGCTTATGATTATATATATATATATATATATATATATATATATATATATATATATATATATATATATATATACTAAATATATTATATATTTACTATATATATATATATATATATATATATATATATATATATATATATATATATATATATATATGTATATTATATATATATATATATATATATATATATATATATATATATATATATATTATATATATATATATATATATATATATATATATATATATATATATATATATATATATATTATATATATATATATATATATATATTATATATTTATATATATATATATATATATATATATATATATATATATAATATGTATATTATATATTTACATATATATATATATATATATATATATATATATATATATATATATATATATATATATATATATATATATATATATATATATGTGTATGTGTGTGTGTGTGTGTGTGTGTGTGTGTGTGTGTGTGTGTGTGTGTGTCAGCGCGTTTGCGTTCTTTTAGTATCTATACATCTTTACATAAACCCTTCAATGTAAATAACGTTCGTAAGATGTTCTTGTTCACAGAACTACGAGTATAAACTGTATTGACCACTGACATAACGACGGAAAAAGAAAGAGCAGGTTTTGTCAGCGTTGACGCAATACCTAATTATGAGGTTAATTATCTATCCACTAATGGGACCATCACTTTGACAGCTGGCCAACGCTTAAAAGCCTCGCATAATTAAACGATCTGTTTATGATACATCAAAAGGGGAAAGGAATTCTCATTTTTGGACGGTTTGATCAAACGCTCTGTTGGCCTTTTGTTCCAGCGTTCATTTCCTTTGTCTTTATTGGTTCTTTGGTCATTTTTGTTCCAGGATAGCGAAGGAAAAGAAAATGATAAAGGAATAAAGGATTTGGTTTTAATTTATGGACTTCGTAATGCTTCTTATTTATTTTTAAGTGGATCTTGTTTTTGTTGTGTTCTTCTGTAAATACATGTACAAATACTTGAGAAGATTGATAGCATAAATATATATATATATATATATATATATATATATATATATATATATATATATATATATATATATATATATATATATATATATATATATATATATATATATATATATATATATATATATATATATATATATTTTCTCCTTCGTTTAACGTGGTTTTTTCCCATTTTTCATATGGGGTAAGCACGATGCCTTCTTTTGAAGGACTTTGATTTGGCGTTGGGGTAGGCCGTAGCCTCGATCGGCTGCCTTGCCTGACATCGCTTAGACCCCGGTAGCACATGTGTATATGTATCGTGCCAAATCCCCGGCTCCCTTTCTCCCAGCAGCGAGGAGACGTGAGCGGCTAGGCCGACAGTTCGAGACGTGTCAGGCGTCTGTTATGTTTTTAGAAGATGTTGGAGTGGCTTTGTTTGTGTGTGTATTAGTCTGTTACACACATTTGCTTTCAGCAAACCTATCCGTTGATTACGTACATAATCCCGGGGTGTCTGCACGGATAGCAAAGTGTCTGCCTGCTCTGACCAGTCAGCTGCGGATTTGAACCCGCAACACAGACTTCGTATGAAGTCCGAGTCTGCTGCTCTACCGACCGAGCCATCGAGGCTTTCTATATATATATATTCTCTCTATATATATATATATATATATATATATATATATATATATATATATATATATATATATATATATATATATATATATATATATATATATATATATATATATATATATATTATATATTATATATATATATAGTATATATATATATATATATATATATATATATATATATATATATATATATATATTATATTATATATTATATATATTTATACATTTATATATATTATATATTATATACAGATTTAATATATATATATATATATATATATATATATATATTTTAATCATCCCTATATATATATATATATATATATATATACGCTCTTAGCACTTTACAGCATTATTCTATTTTTTTTTAAATTATTCTATATTTTTTTTTAAATATGAATATTTTTTTCGTGGCATTTATTGTTTGAGAAAAATTTCATTTTATCTACTGTTACTAAAATCCTTGTCCAGTGGTTCAGTTATGTAATAAATAAAAATTTGATCATATCTAACTTTTAAGGCGGTGATGAAATGGTCTGCAATGTTCAAGTTTTCCCTGATGACGTTTCGGAATCCTTCCGTCTCCAGCTCCCGAATGGTGGAGAGAAATGCCACTCGAACATGCTCCTAGCGCTGTAAGTGATAAATAAAGGAAATAGAGCGCATATTTCCTCCATGTGCTAGGTACACCGTAAATTTCTGGTGGCGAATTATAGCCCATCCAGAAATTCTTTGCTTCGCTGGGGTACATTCTCTCTCTCTCTCTCTCTCTCTCTCTCTCTCTCTCATCCCAGCAAAAGCGCTAGGTTTTCTTAAAAATCTTTGTTAAAATTTCAAAAATCCTGAGCGCCAAGCTGGGAAAACCCGTTCCAATAGCGTTCGTCTTTTCCAGGACTTTTCGCACGAGATTTCCCTCGCAACGAACAGCGCGTGTTTCACCCAACTGTCCCCTCCCTTGTCAAATACCACTTGAGCGCGACCATTGTGTTAATAACCGTGCTATTTAGGCACAGGCCAGTCAGGCAACTTTCATAAATAGAGTATATACATTGCGGAGAATTTATTTACTTCGCCTCGGCGCTGAAATTTATAGCAGTGTCATATTATTTGCATTTGGTTGCCTTCGTACTGTGGGCAGCTCAGTTATTTTGCCAAGTAAGGACGTGTGTTACCGAAACTTGTTTCACAGCGTATGCTCATCTGGTCCCACCATAGGTGTTTCTCAGAATAATAAATCCATTCAGTTATGAACGCCCATGTTCTATGGACCCCGCTACATTTACTCCTTTCAGAATTTTCCCTTTTTGTCCAAGAACACGCCAGAGTCTTTCATTTACGAACCTTTACGTTCTCAGAACATCTTACCTTCGTTCATTAACGTCCGAGGACACGCCAGAGTCGTTCACTCACGAACCTTCACCAATTAAGTAATTATTTTACTTTGTTTTATACTCATTAAATGCTGCTTAATATCACTTTGTTAGAAAGGAAAATTATAACTGGTGTTGCAGCATATTAGTTCTGCAAAGTAGAGTAAAAATCATAAGTGATTTCTTTTGTTGTAATTGACTTTGATCTTTTGCAGAGATATTACATTTTTAAGTTCTGAGAACCCCTTAAATTCGTTCAATTACGAACGCCCGCGTTCTATGGACACGATATATTCGTCCAATTAAGAATCTTAAGTTCAAAGAACCCCTTAAATTCGTTCAGTTATGAGCGGCCATGTTCTGCGGACACATAAATTCATCCAATAAAAGAATCGTACGTTCAAGAACCAGCTAGAATCGTTCACTATACGAACCTTTACGTTCTAAGGACTCCCCAAATTCGTGCCTCTGAGAACCTTACGTTCTGCACACGACCTACATCCGTTCATCTAAGAACCCTCATCCTCTTCAAGCTACTATTACTTTCATTAAGAGACGTTCTTCGAACAATCTATTAATTACACTCATCTAAGGGCTCATTACGCTCTTCAAGCTATTAATTACCTTCATTTAAGAGCCGCTCTTCGAACAATCTATTAATTTTGTTCACCTAAGAACTCATTACACTCTTCAAGCTACTAGTTACCTTCATTTAAGAGCCGTTCGAACATTATATACATTACGTTCACCACGGGACCAAATCCCGGTCTTTTGAGTGAGAGTCCAGTGCTTTATCAATTCGAATGCAAAGGTTATAAAAGGAGTTAGAACCTAAGTACCACATACTTGAGGTTTTTCTTGGGCAGGCGACTGGTGCAGAACATACCAGCGAATTTTACCCAACTCCCCTACCCATCAGCACTCAAATTGCCAACATTTCATTCGAATTATCCCTTTCACTGTGAGATATGACAGAAATGAACACATTGGAAATGTGTTTCACGGAGATAAATTTCTGACTCACCATGGGATCGAACCCCAGTCTTTCGAGTGAGAGTCCAGGGCATTAGCAATTCTGTGAAACACGTTTCAGTATGTTAATTCCCATCATATCTCACAGTGAAAGGGTTAAGTCGAATGAAATGTTAGCAATTCGAGCGCTGATGGGTCAGGGAGTTGGGTAAACTTTGCTGGTATGTTGGGCCCTAGTCACCTGCCCGAGAAAAACCTCAGGTACATAGTACTTAGGTTTCAACTCCTTTTATAACCTTTGTGTCCGAATTGCTAATGTCACGGACTCTCACTTAAAAGACCAGGGTTTGATCCCGTGGGAGTCAGAAGGGGTAAGTTGAATGAAAAGTTATCAATTCAAGCGCTGATGGGTCAGTGAGTTGGGTAAAATTCACTGGTATGTTGGGCCCCATTCACTTGCCCGGGGAAAACCTATGGTATGTAGTACTTAGGTTCCAACTTGTTTTATGACCTTCAGGTCCAAATTACTGAAGCTCTGGACTCTCACTCGAAAAACTAGGGTTCGGTCTCATGGTGAGTCAGAAATTTATTTTAGTGAAACACTCTTCCATGTGTTCATTTCCATATGTATATACTGCATATATATATATATATATATATATATATATATATATATATATATATATATATATATATATATATATATATATATATATATATATATATATATATATATATATATATATATATAAATATTTTTAACTAAAAAGTTTTTAACTAAGGTAAACCGTCCGTCGATCTCAGTTGGCTTAGCTAAGCATACCTGAAAAGCTCATTCTTCACTCGTACTAGAATTAACAGAATGAAAACTACCAAACTTATTAGTTCTTTTATTACGATAACAGTAATATTCATACCTGATATGATGTGACACCAAGGGTATATTATGCTAAAAAAGCTCTCGCCAAGTGCTGAATAAATGAAGTAAATTGAGTGGTTAAAGGCATTATATATGAACATTTCTTAAAATCGTTATCGTTGAAGTTATTAAAATGTTCTTAAAAGACAAGCTGCTTGCGTAGATGGTGGGTGGTTATATTTGATATCCGATCTAGAGATGGAAACGGAAGGGAGTGAAATTTTTTTATATCTTGCAGGATAGGCCTACATCTAATACAGTCTGACTTAAATTGGAGTCTCTCTCTCTCTCTCTCTCTCTCTCTCTCTCTCTCTCTCTCTCTCTCTCTCTCTCTCTCTCTCTTCTTTAATTGCCTTTCATTACCTTGTGCTCGGTGGTCACATAATTCGCCGTTACCTTGTTCATTTTCCACTATGGAACGTTAGAACTATATCTTATCAGCTGTAATAGTACAGGTAATTTTAGAGCTTAAAATTCATCACATTTACCTTATTCGTCATTTGCCGGCATACCCTGCCATTTGCACCGACATGAATAGGGCATATTATAATTTGCACGAGATAATATTGCGATTTTTCAGTACGATCATGAAACCTTCAGCATTACTGGAACTGACTACGGAAAAAGTTAAGTATCGTAGCTTAAACGTGATGTAGTACTTCATAATAGAAAAGTTGTAAGATTCTTTAGGTAATGGCCCTGTCCTTCTAATTGTTCCTCTTCTACCAATAAATAAATAAATAAAACTAGAACTGCCATTTCTCTTTGTTTTGTATGCGTTACTTTAATTACTTTTCGCAACATATTCTTATCTCGTTGTGTCTGTTAAGTAGGTGAATATATCAGTTAAAACTGTAACTTTCCCTTGCCTTTGTTAATGTATCCATAATATCTTATAAATACTGAAAACACCTCGGATTATCTCTTTTAGTCATGCACTAAGATGTACCCTAAATTTGACTTCAGATCCTGTTTAGGGGTTGTTTGGACATAAAAAAAAACCTTGGTCACATGTTCCACAACTGGCCTGTTTTCCGCCTTTTTGACATTTAAGATGGCCGCCTGACAAAAATTATAAAAGTCAATAAATGACCAGAATATACTCAATATGCATATTATTTCAAAGGTATTGAATAGGAGAGTAAATAATAGGATGGTTTGACATGAATTTTCATCAGATAAGGGTATAAATAAAAAAATCAAAATTAAAAGAAATTTATTCGCACATAATTGTCATCTACTGTATGTCTCCCAATACTGTGCGGTAGTAAAATTAAGCAAATAAATTATACACTTGTGTAACGAACTATTAATTGTTTGGAAAAAAAATCGCGCTCTCAAACCTTTGTTTCACATTCCACCATTAAATCATCTTCACTGTCTTTGGAATCATTATGACTCTTTCTTATGGTATTATGTGGATTGCTACACTGCCCACTTACATCACACCTACAGAATTCACAGCAACTAATGTCTGCTACACGGCAAGGACATACATTTGACCTAAAAGCATTTTTTACAGTTGCATGGAAATGGAAAATCGGGGGGTTGATTACACAGTATAACACTATATCTACATGTATGGTCAACTTTCAAGATGCTTTATTGCAGACTGGACAGGATTGCGGTTCACTATGGTGTGATGAAGAAGTATACAGGATTGCAAAGGAGCTTCAGCTTTTACAGCCAGAAAAGTTTAGCAATATATTTCTAGGCTTTGGTGGTTTTCATATGGCTAAAGTAGTAATATCTTGCATTGGCAAGTGTCTTGAAGACAGTGGTGTGGAACATGTGTTCACAAAGAATGAAATATTTGGCCCAAAGATAGTCCAGAGTATTTTAAAGAGGATTATCTCTAATTGCCGAAGTTACGCATCACCTTCTCTGGAAACAATTCCTTCAACAACAGGATGACTCTCAAAATCTCACCAAACTCTTTTCAGAAATAGCACTGCTACAACGTTATTGTAATGGAAAAAATTCAAGAGCGTCCCAGAGTATCCTTGGAAAATGGAAGAAACATCTGTGTGACATAATACCCACATTTGATGAATTTGTTGCAAAAGGAGTAGATCAAAGTGACATCTTTAAATATTGGAGTACATTTTTAACATACCTGTTCCCTCTGCTTAGAGACCTGACTCGTTCACATAGGGAAGGAAATTTGGAATTACATTTGTCAGCTGTTCAGCGAGCATTACCACTGTTCTTTTGACAAAACACACTGTTCACGCTGGGGAACAGTATTTTATGAAGGCTGTTTGCAGCTGCCACACAAATTTCCTTCAATCCATGCAGTTTCTTAAAGGCCAGTTTGTTATGAAACATTCTACTCATAAATTCAGTAGTGTCCCAATGGACCAAGCGCTTGAGCAGATGTACAATAAACCTGCTAAAGGCCATGGGAGCATTTAGGACTTACAAGAAGGAAAGAGGCAGTAGCTCAGCATGATCTAACTAGGCAAGAAAAATTCCTGATGTCGGCCTTTCTTCGCGAGTTTTGTGGCCTGAATGATGAAGATGAGTGTTCTTTACATCACGAGTTTTCAACAGCCACAACCAAGCATGATGAGATTTGCATTCAGCAAATGCTTGCATATATTCAGGAGAGACAACCCTTTTTATCTGTTAAACAACAAAAAAATGAGAACTCTTGTCACTGGATAAGAGACAAGTGATGAGAAAAGCAAGTATCTTTTGAACTGTATTAGTCTTGGACAGCAAGCATACGAGGAATCTATCAAAATAAGGTTTAAAGATAAAGAAAAGAGTCTGTTTTGTCCAATTAAAAAGACGAGTAAGAAGCATAACATATGCAAGGATTCCCCTGCTGATATACAGAAAGACACGAATAATGCCCCCCACATTATTGACATTGCTAGAGCCAGAGGCTCTGATATCTAACATCTTCTGGCATATGAAATAACATCCTCCTCGTATTACCTAAATAAAGATGGCTATTTGCGAAAGTCCCTCAAATCAGAGCTTACACATGTCATTGAAAAAAGACTTAAAGGACCAGCTCCACAGTAAGTACCTTTCTCAGACACTACTCATCCTACAGCTATTGTCTTTGATTTCATGGCATATGCTAGAAAATTATCAGTGACACAATTGAAGCTGAAAACATTTGGTGATATGGCAGCTCACTAGTGGAAAATATTTTCTTGCATGTCAGCCACTTGCAAACGAATTGATGTTGTCTTTGATATTTGTGACCTAGGTAGTATAAAAGACTGTGAAAGAGTGAGGAGAAGAAAAGTTGATCCAATAGAGGAATCTGTCAATCGCAGAGACACTCCACTTCCAGTAGATATGGAAAGGTTCTAGTCATCAATCAAAAACAAGGTAAGGCTGCAAGAATTTTTCATCAAGTGGTTAATTGAGGAAGTGACTCAAGGTACAGAAAGTATGTCCATACCTATATACCTTGGAGGTTCTCATGAAGATGGCTTGTATAAGTGCCTGAGAATCAGCTCTCAAACTGTTGTGGATGTACCGACACTTCATTGTCAACACAAAGAGGCTGATGATAGAATGTTGTTACATATCAACCATGCCACTTGCACAGAATTATTCAAGAGAGTCATAGTGGCTTCACCAGATACAGATGTTTTAGTATGTCTACTGTACCACTTCAGTGAAACTTGGAAATTCAGTGGTCTAGAAGAGCTATGGGTCCTTTGTGGACAAGCCAACACCAAAAGGGCATTGCCAGTCCATGATTTAGTACTGACAATGTCAAGAGCACTAGTTTCTGTACTTCCAGCTGTCCATGCACTTAGTGGCTGTGACACGACCAGCAAGGTTTCAACGAAACTTGCTGTATTCAAGGCAGCAGAGCAAGGTGGAATAGAGTTAATCAAGGATTTTGGAAAAAATAAAGAACTTTCTCATGATATGGAAATCAAAGCAGAGCAGTTTCTTGCCCGAGCCATTGGTGGAGTTAATATAGATACATTCAATGAGCTGCGATATTTCCTGTACCATCATAAAAGCATTAAAAACAATTTTGAAAGACTTGTTCCAACTTCAAATAGCATACAGCTTCATATTAAGCAAGATTTTTTGCTTAATATGAAGCCACAAAAGCTCACCATAGATATACTGAATCCACTAGATTATGGTTACATTTTGAAAGATGAATTCCTGGTACCACTTATTGTTTCTGAACCTAATCAACGCCCCGATGTTCCATTTCCATGCAACTGTAAAAAATGCTTTAGGTCAAATGTGTGTCCTTGCCGAATAGCAGACGTTAGTTGCTGTGAATTCTGTAAGTGTGATGTAAGTGGGCAGTGTAGCAATCCACATAATACCATAAGAAAGAGTCTAATTATTCCAAAGACAGTGAAGATGATTTCACGGTGGAATGTGAAATGAAGGTTTGAGAGTGTGATTTTTTTCCAAACAATTAATAGTTCGTTACACAAGTGTATGATTTATTTGCTTAATTTTACTACCGCCCAGTATTGGGAGACATAGATAAACAATTATGTATGAATAAATTTCTTTTAATTTTTAATTTTTATTTACACCCTTATCTGATGAAAATTCATGTCAAACCATCCTATTATGTATTCTCCTATTCAAGACCTTTGAAATAACATGCATATTGAGTATATTCTGTTCATTTATTGACTATTATCATTTCTGTCAGGCGGCCATCTTAAATTTCAAAATGGCGGAAAAGAGGCCAGTTGTGGAACATGTGACCAATTTTTTTTTTTTTTTATGTCCAAACAACCCTTAAACAAGATTTGAAGTCAAATTTAGGGTACATCTTAGTGCATGCGGGACTCTACCAGGCTCCATGACTATTTATTTAAGAAACAGCATTCAGTTTCTTTTCTTTTGCGAATTAACATCTGCGGTACTGCTTATGTATTCATTATTTCGTATCTAAGGAAAGAAAGCCATAAGGCACGCGATGAATCAGTGGCAAAAATATCAAATATTTAACCTGAAAAGTTCATTCTAAGCCAAGAAAATACATCATAAGTATTCAGCTTCTTTCCAGTTTGATGTTAAAATCCTAATAGGCGACGAGATAAAGTACGCGATCGCTGTTAGTGGCAAAAAGGAGCATAGGAATGGTTGAGGGAACAAAACTCAAGATACCCCACTGGAAATTGAAAAGGGAGCAGATACTGTGAGGCGGACAATAACAACTCTAAAGTTATTAGGGCAAAAAAGGACATAATTTCTTTTTATGATGGAGTAGAGCCAAAATCAGGAGATATGGAAAACAAAACCCTAAGCTAGACTCGGCCAAATGCCCTGGAGATATCACGAGTGATGATCAAACCTTTTTTGAAGCCTCGAACAGAATATTGAAAGATGATTAAACTGATGATAAAATGAATACTAACAGTATCACATTAGTTACGTTGGTACTTCATTAGTAACAGTAATAACAAAGACAACGCCAGTCATTATTAAAACTAGGAATAACATTATCGTTAACTGTGGGCGAAAATGAACAAATAAAGTGTTTACAGTGTGAAAAAAAGATTGTATATGAAGTTGGTAGACAAATGAAAGAGAGGAAGGAATATGAAAGTTACAGAAAGGTAGAGCATAAGAAAAAGCAACTTTTGGCTTTTA
>NC_089742.1:77623624-77628624 GCF_040412425.1 Macrobrachium rosenbergii | reverse complement strand
TCATTTCTCGTCATAATGTGGTTCGGATTCCACAATAAGCTGTGGGTCCCGTTGCTAGGTAACCAGTTGGTTCTTAGCCACGTAAAATAAATCTAATCCTTCGGGCCAACCCTAGGAGAGCTGTTATTCAGCTCAGTGGTCTGGTTAAACTAAGATATACTTAACTTTGTTAGTAATCAGACAAATACCTTTATAACGAACAGAGAACTGACATTCACTACATAAAGGCGAAAGTTGACAAAAAATTTTTTTTAGTATGCTTGCCTTTTCTTGTTATATACTATAATATTTTTTAAGTGCATAAATTTACATATTAGCGTTTTCCATATCTGGGAGCAAATCCTGTAGCCATTCGGAGTTTATTACACTTTGATGATTTATTGATTTTATATGTCTCTTAAATTTGAACGGGATGAAATGATATGCTCATCCATAACAATTTTTGTTTTAACTGAATAGAGATTTGTTAATAAACAATACAAAAAATATAAAATCACCATTTAGTTGAAGCTTTATTGGTGCAATTGATTGTAAAACATGTAAAACAAAGCTCTAGTTTAACCATTATACGAAACTCTAATATTCTCACTATCCATTTAGCGTTAATTGGAAATAACTGAAATTTAAATGTTTTTGATGGTCACATTGGAAAAAGCCATAGCTGCCACTGAAATGATAATACAAATAAAATTAATGTTGATGATCAGCGGTTTGGAACTGTGCCATAGAAAGTGAAAGTAATGTAACTGAAAGTTACTGTATCTGAGAGGTAAAACAAATTGGATATTGCGCTTATATTAATCTTGAATAAAAGGAAAAACATGAATGTCTTCACTTGCCATAAAAGCAATTATAGTAAACCTCTGAAACTGTACTATATTTTCACTCCTGGTCTAAACGTTTTCTGTCTATTATATTTACTTTTCCATTTAAGCATAGATAAGTAAATCTTTTCCTCATTATTTCTTCATATAGTTCTCTGGAGAATTCATATCCAGAATTGCATCCCAAAATAATAGCCAATTGACATCAGAAAGCTGTTATCGTCACGTTTCAGATGATTTTTCAGTAAAGCAGAGTTTGGTTTTTCGGTCAGCTTTGAAGACGACTGTGAGAAGGAACTTTAAAGATGGTCAGTTGCTTGCTACGGTAGTAACACTGAATACTGCTTGAAAAAATTACTCGGCTTCTACATCAACAGTGGAACTGGTAAGGCCCTAAAAGTGAAGAGCAACACAGATGGATGATTCAACATTAAGTATATTTTTGGTGAAATGAGTCGTTTCGACTGTTTCTTCCGACACGTTAAACATCCTTCAAATATGATCTGCTGCCAGTCCTTGCACTTTTGCAAAATAGGGAATCCTGCCATTTTGTATCCATCTGTAACAGAGCTTGTAAGTATCCCGTGCGTATGTATATTTTTTTTATAATCTGTTACTGTAAAAATATCATTCATACAATATTGTACAGTACACACACACATATGTGTATATATATACTGTATATATATATATATATATATATATATATATATATATATATATATATATATATATATATATATATATATATATATATACTGTATATATAAAAAATAATCTTAACAGCAAAAATAATGGTAACATATTACACAAAATAATAGCAAACTATGTGGACAATTAAACAAACAGAAATATATGTATTATTTATTATTCATATACATGAATTAATACTTCGTCATCTCTCCCTTAGCCTGCAATACAGCCTGGATGCGCTTAGGCATGGAATCAGCAAGGATCATGAAATATTGAGGGTCCCTCTTAGTGCACCAGGTCAGCTTAATCTCATTCTTAAGCTCATCCATATTTGAGGGCTGGGCACCTGCAACTTTGTCTTTAATAACTTTCCAGGCATTTTCAATTGGGTTTAAGTCAGGTGAATGTCCATGGCCACTGTAAAACAGATACATTGTTGTCTGTAAGTCACTTTGTTACTGTCTTAGTCTTGTGACATGGAGCCCCACCATGCATAAAAAATGCAGAAGCATGTAACCTATAAAACTCTAACATGTGGTCCTGCACTGGAAAAATTTCTAAATATGTTGTTCCTTTCATTGTTTCCCCCTTAGGCAAGAAATACAACCCAGCTCTCTCCCCAATTTACCGGTAAATGCCCCCACACCATAACACTCCTGTGGATGCTTCACGATTTCTTCAGTAAACTTGTGATGATATCAGGACACACTCTTGGGCCTCCTCTCACAATATTGCTGGCATTTCCTAACCATTCTAAAATGGTTCATCTGAGAACATAACGTCACACCATTGTTCCATGGTCCAGTCTTTATATTTCCTACAGAAAGCCAGCCTTTTCTTCTTCATGCCATCTGTGAGGAGCGGCTTCTTTGCAGCACGGCGGCATGGTAGTCCCAGGTCACGCTGCAGACGATGTCGTATCGTACGAACAGCGACGTTTCCAAGCAGATCAGGATGCATTTTTTTGAGTGCAGCCGCTGTAATTGAAGGATTATTCAATACTTCCTCTTCAGAATTTTATCTGTCCTCGGAGAGGTCTTCTTCTTCCGTCCACAACCTGGTTTCCGCTGTGGCACCACTCCTGGTGGGAGACCAGCTGCCGCCTTTTAATCAAACTGTAAATAGCTTATGCGAGAGACACCAATATCTCTGGCCACACGAATCACAGAGACTTCCTGCTCCAGCTGGGCAAGGGCACGGGCCTTTTCTTCATTTGTAACTTATGGCGTCCCATTATGTCAACGACAAACTGAGCTGTAGGCCGCCAAAGATGACTGAAAAATGTGCAAGTCAGGGGCTGATGAAGTAACTTGTTACAAATTCCCTTACACCAACAGCTCAGCGAGCACTGACAATTCCTGCCAGTTTTCCCTCCTCATATGGGTTCAAGAACTGCCAACCATACGACAAATCTCTGGTGACAGTGGTATGGCAGCCGCACACAGCTTTGAAGTTAACAAACATTTGATGTTAAGATTATATTTGCTTTTTGCTGTAAACATTAATTTTCACCCCCTTCCCACTGTACAGTATATATATATATATATATACCCATATATATATATATATATATATATATATATATATATATATATATATATATATATATATATATATAACTGATTAACCCTGCATTGGAAAAACTGATTGACGACCAATCAATTCTCTCTCTCTCTCTCTCTCTCTCTCTCTCTCCTTTCAATACCCCTATGCTCTCTCTCTCAATCCATCTCCCTTTCCTGTTAAGATAGTTCCTTCAATTATATTGCCCAGCATTTTTGACATTTTATATTTCACTCATTCTCAACCCCCATTTCTATCAGTGCTGAAAATGGGCTTGAAGGGCATCGGGAGTGTCACTATTCATCTCAGCGTCCTCGAAAACTATGGATTAGACACTAATATGTCATTTTCAACATTTTATTTTCCACCTCTTCTCACCCCTGCTTCCTGTTGGGGCTGAACTTGCACTTAAAGGGCATCGGGAGTGTCACTATTCATATCAGTGACCTCGAAAACTATGGATTAGACACTTAATATCTGTTATTTTTGGTTATTTTTACATATCATCCCATTCCCACCCCTTCTCACCCCCTTTCCTATCAGGGCTGAACTTGGAATAAAGGGCGTTGCGAGTGTCACTGTTAATCTTAGCATCCTTGAAAAGTATGAATTAGACACTAATAGCACTAGTTTTCGGTTATTTTTACACGTCACACCCCAACCGACCGCTTCTCACCCCCCTTTCCTATCGGGGGCTGAACTTGGACTTAAAGGACATCAGGAGTGTCACTATTCATCTCAGCGACCTTGAAAACTATGGATTAACACTTAATATCTGTTATTTTCGGTTATTTTTACATATCATACCATTCCCACTGCTTCTCACCCCCTTTCCTATGGGGGCTGAACTTGGACTTAATGGCATCATGACAGATGTCTGTGGAATTAATCTCAGCATCCTTGAAAAGTATGAATTAGACTTTAATATCTAGGTTTTTAAGTTGGATTTTACATTTCACCCCCTTCCCACCCCTTCTTGCCCTCCTTCCTACTGGGACTGAACTTGGACCTAAAGGACTTTGGGAGTGTTACTGTTCATCTCAGTTACCTCGAAAACTATGGATTAAAACTAATATCTGTTGTTTTTTTAATATTATTTTTAATGTCACCCCTTCCCATCTCCACCCCTTTGGTGCCAGTGATGTCTTACCCACACAAGATTCTTTCCCAGGTAGTAATCATATTTATATTAAGTCTAGTTGAATTGCTCAGTGCATTTCAAGAGTTATGCTAGAACAGACACATACATACTTTACATACATCCATTTATATATATAAGGCCTGTATAGCATATATAATGTATATATATATATATGTAACATATATATATATATATATATATATATATATATATATATATATATATATATATATATATATATATATATATATATATATATATATATATATATATATATATATATATTTGTTCCGATATTTTTCATATGAAAATACTTTTGAAGTTATTTGCTTATTTATTTTTCTTTCCTTTTTTTTATTTATTACTGCGCAATAACCTAGTGTTGTGACGCCAGCTTTAGTGGCTTTAATTAATCAATCAATCATACAGTATTGTGAAAATCAAGAAAATAAGAAGAGCTAACCTCCTTACAAAAAAGAACGAGTCTCTGTGTTTTCACGTATCTGTACATTTTGTTTCTAAGGAAAAATAATGGGTTGTAGAAAGTAAATAAATACTTGGAAAAAAGGGCTGAATTAGCAAATATATTAAAAGTTATAATTTGTGTACGGTATGCAATTATTAGCTTTTAAGTAATAGTTGAAAAAATATACATGGGTTGGTTTCTAAAAATAGAAGCCAAAATTTTTACTCCAATGCATGCAAATTACAGATAAGATTTGTAAAAATAAATAACTAGAATTCTCAAAATATCATCTCGAAAATACGAGTACAACACG
>NC_089742.1:77601124-77603624 GCF_040412425.1 Macrobrachium rosenbergii | reverse complement strand
AGGCCATAGCAGAAAACTTCATAACTTTCCATTTGTTCTGTGGAAGGGGGGGGGCCTCTAATTTGAAACACCCAGTATATATGATTTTATATATTATATATATATATATATATATATATATATATATATATATATATATATATATATATATATATATATATATATATATATATATATATATATATATATATATATATATATATATATATATTGTTACGTGTGAGGGTCTTGGTTGATCATGTATGATTCAATTTACGTAATTTTTACGGCCCTGCAAACCAAGATTACACGTAACCTGCCACTTGAAGCCAAAAGTTAACCTCAAAGACAGACGTTAATTAGCCAAAGGTCGCCAGTTAAGGGTTATTAACCTTAACAAAGAATATTTGAGATGAATTTGATTTTAAACGGTGTTCTTCCAAACATTCGGACGCGAGGCATACAAAAGCATCGAGATTTAACCTGATTTTGCTTACCCTAAATCCTAGGTATTTTACTGGAATAACGGGGTTGAAGCTAACAATATATAATTAGGCTTAATCTAGACTTCGTAAACACATATACCCTAAGTGGTGGCTAAAGGAAGAAAACAAAGAAAAAAAAATGTGAAATACAGAAAAGTACTAGTCAATCGACGAAGCTTCAATAAGAATCGGACTTACTACGTGAATGTCGAGTCGCTGCGCAAACGAGGACCTCCGGAGTCGTATTCTGGCAGTCTTCCCAATTCACTAATTAAGCTAGACGTAGGAGGAAAGTAATAAAGAACAAAGAATCGTTCGGGCACGCGCAGCGTCACCCTGGTTCAGCGACCGCTGGAATCTCTCTGACCCGACCTCGCTTCGTTCCCGCCAGAGGAGGGCTTATACCGCCCGGGCAATCCGACCTTGACAAAGGCATCGTCGAATGCATAGAATAAAACTTAATGGGCCACCATAACTAGGGTCATTGAGCGTAAACCCTCTCTGAGGCTTAGGTCCCTAATGCCCTAGCATATTTTGTTTACAAACTTTCCAGCCTATGGGGTTAAATGCCTAAATGCTACCTATTCCTTTCTCCAACGGATGTTAAAGTTTGAACTGAAGACGCATCTAGCGTGGGACAAAAGCAATTTCCTGTCTCAGTCAGGCTGATATTTCTATCCCTAAATGTTCGAGGGCGAACAGCGTAAATATTTATAAAATATATATATATATATATATATATATTATATATATATATATATATATATATATATATATATATATATATATATATTATATATATATATATCAGTAATTGCACATCTGTTTCATGCTTAGTATATATCAAATAAGCCATGAAGTTCTGTTTAAGATTTTG
Organism: Macrobrachium rosenbergii; assembly: GCF_040412425.1. Classification (NCBI taxonomy): domain Eukaryota; kingdom Metazoa; phylum Arthropoda; class Malacostraca; order Decapoda; family Palaemonidae; genus Macrobrachium; species Macrobrachium rosenbergii. Next base: position 77,602,283 of record NC_089742.1, on the reverse strand, counting down.
GGGTAGTGAAACTGAGATGTCATTTCCTGTAGACTATCTTTGCTTTATGATAATCTGGAATAGTTTAGTATCCTTCATGTTGTTTAGGTACTCATCAGGTCAGCGTTAGCCATTAAATCAATAATCATCAGTATTGAAATTACCCATGCGGAAGAAAAACGATTAACTTTTTTATTGTAAATAATTAAGGTAGATGAACCAAAGAAAAACAGTATTTGTAGCATAGAACATAAACCTCAAAAATGTTCACCTCTGGTCGAGAAATTATTATCAGTTTTATTTTTAAAGACTGAGAGTTAGATCCCTAAATTTTACATATGAAGGAATATTTTATTTTGAAATAAGTAATGGATATGGCACGGAAGTGCAAATAAGAAAATGGATGACAGTTATAGCGTCAAAAACTTCAGCAACTGTAAAACGAAAGCATTGCAAATTATTAAGCTAAAAATGAGAAAAGTTTCAACGGTGATGCCAGCCACACTCACCGCTGATATTGCTTTCGATTGCCAAGGGACAGAAAAACATTAAGAAACTTTTTCTTGTCGTTTAACACCGAGGAAATCTATACTCCACGGAGAATCCTGATTTTGAATTAAACTTAAGAGTAAATGGATATTGCAGATAACCTTTGAGACAAGGAAAATCATCAGGGCTTTGATGGCAATGATGATGAATTGCTTCCACAAAGCTAAGCATTAAAAGGTCTGAACAAATTGTAGAATGGTGGGCACCAGAGCCTATATTTTTCTAACTTTTTTCGATAAAAAAGCAAATTGGAATAAATTATGATCCTGAATGCCAGTACAACAACGGTGAAACTTTTTAGGTGAACTGTTTCCGCAGTATATATACCATACGAGATATGTGGTGATACTCTGATGGTTTAGATCACGGGGAAAAGATGAAGGATAATCGACTGACGAAAGAGTGAAATTTCGGAAGTGTTAGCAAGGAGGAGGACGGAAAAACTAAGCAATAGGTAAATAGATGATACGAAAAACGAATTGTAAATGAGGGAATCTGATATGCGGGAAGCTTATGAGCTCATGAAACAGACATAATGGTAGAGTGTGCATAGGGGTCCGTATTGGTAGTGAGTATTGTGTTGACGAGCAAAGGTGTTATTTTGGGAAGATTTTATGCACGGCATTTTCAT
>NC_089742.1:77568624-77596124 GCF_040412425.1 Macrobrachium rosenbergii | reverse complement strand
TTGTATCCCACAAATGTTTTTATCTGTTATATTTGTTATCAGTCTTTTGTATTTCCATTAAATTCGGAAAATTTATTCGGTGAACAAATAAGTTTCAATAACTTCCATAAGGTATCCTTTACGAAATATGAACAAATAAGCAGCTTTGCTCTTACGGGTAAAAGATGCAAAATTAAATTGTAGCTGTATGATTTGCGTATTCAACAAATTTACAAAAGTGCGAGGGTCGGCTCTACATTTCAAGACGAGTTGCTCCCTGCATTTATAATAAGGTATATACAGAATGTTTCCTCGCTTTTCCTTTGAAATGTATTCCCTTGCAGAGCAGGGGTTAGGTAAAAGTCATTTCTGGAAATCACTAAGTTGAGCTAATGATGGCAACTTTTAGGCATATTTCTTTTTACGATTTATTCTCTTTTTTTTTTAAAGAAGAATAAAATTCAAATTTCATATTTGTTGTCCCCTCATACCTCCCACGAATATAAAGAAACATTATGTGTCTTTCTGTTTAGTTATACACTGAATATGTGTTAATTCCTGAGAACATTAAAGAAATTAATAACGCTCTACAAAAATGATAAGATATTTTCAGCCGCCTGTAGTTTACATGTTTAAATTCAGGGGAGGGTGGAACGCCTCTCGTTATGAACCACGTTGTACACTGATGGCTGCCCTTGTGATGGGAACACTGACGCCCTTGGGGGAACCAGGGATGATGGAGAAGCTTAGTTTGCAGCTATAAATCTGGTAAGGGCTGTTCTGGACTCAGAATGGCAGTGGGCGTTCGGAGTTCTCTGGTGCAAGTTCATTTATGGAGAAGCACTCTGGGCTGTTGAATTTGTTAAACATTTTCCCGTGGTGTGAGGTTTTTGATAAAGTTAAAATTTCCATTTATAGTTCTTATCACTGCTGTATATTAGAATGTAGCCGTGAAGAAGACCATGGAGTCATGGTTGAAACAGCTGACGGCTAGGGAATGATCAGATATAGCAGTATGTATGTACAGTATATGTTCACAAACAGCTACAAAAGTTGTTTAATATCCAGTTCGCTCTATCACGGAAATGAAACCGAAGGGAAATTACAGCTGATAAGTGATTCGTCGCCTGGGAGATTCGTACGGCCTTACAATGACAACCTCCGACTTCAGTGACGAATATTTTACCATTGAGATACCACTGGTGCCGGAGATGACGAATCGCTTATCAGCTATAATTCCCATTCAGTGGCATATCAGAGGTAGAGCGAACTAGATATTAAGCAACATTTGTAGCTTAATGTACTCATGTGTATGTAATATATGTCCCGTTGTTGTGGTAAAAATTGTATTATATATATATATATATATATATATATATATATATATATATATATATATATATATATATATATATATATATATATATATATATATATATATATATATATATATATATATATATATATATATATATATATATATATATATATATATATATATATATATATATATATATATTATATATATATATATATATATACATAAATATATATATATATATATATATATATATATATATATATATATATATATAAATATATATATATATATATATATATATATATATATATATATATATATATATATATATATATATATATATATATATATATATATATATATATATATATATATATATATATATACATAGATATATATTATATATATTTTATATATATATATATATATATATATATATATATATATATATATATATATATATATATACATATACACAGTATATGTGTGCGTATAAAATTATTTTGAATTGTATAGGGCCGAGAAAGGTGAACCCGATATCATGTGGTATTTGGCGGTCACTATCAGGAAGTAAGAAGATAAGTCATGTGAATTAGTAACAGAACAATAAAATGTAGCTATAAGCGCCGCCATGCACGTCACGCGGCGCGCTGTATGCATTTCTGAACGGTGTTTGGGATATCCCTTCGGCCCTTCTGCATACACATTTAAGCCTATTACTTTACTTCCATTCCCTCTTCCCTTACTTCATAGTGTTGTTCAAGCCCTGTATCTTTTATTTAGTAGCTCAACTTGGGAGAGATTTCTCTTATTTCCGCACACACACACACACACACACACACACACACATATACATATATATATATATATATATATATATATATATATATATATATATATATATATATATATATATATATATATATATATATATACATATACATATACATACATATATGTATGTATGTGCTTGTGTGTGTGTGTGTGTTTGTAGAGAGAGAGAGAGAGAGAGAGAGAGAGAGAGACTGAGAAAGATAGTTATTAGTGTTAGTGTCACGAAACAAAAAATGTTCTAAAGTTAAAGGCAGTTCAGCATTAACAGAATATTTCAAGATTAAGTTTTCTAGTCGGAACGTAAATCCAATAAAGCTCTTTTACTTTCCTTTCTCTGAAATGCAAGCAAGGTTAATAGTGATCTGAGGTTATTATCTCCTATTTTCATTACATTTTTGCCAGACATATTTAACACATCAACTCTGTTTTTATCTCGTATTACAGATTGCTGCTGTTACGGAGTCTTTGATATATATACCTTAATTAAGACGGTTATACTGACATACTAAATCGCATTGTGTTTAATAATTAAATGTTTCATGAAAAATTTAATGCACAGATTTTCTAAGGCGTAATGTTAATGACAACGGAAAATTAGTAATAATTTCAACATTCATTACTTAATCCTAGGGCGATTTAGAGCAATGCAGACCAACCATTTCATTCGGAAAGTGTTTGAATGAAAATGCAATGCCACCTGGAATGCCAAGGCATAACTCACATTCCACTGTGGCGAATCTTACGCCAGAGAGATGAATACCTGTAGCTATGTGAATTTTAACTGGGAATTAAAATTAGGATATCTTTATTGCCGTGATCACGCAACCTCAGCCAACTTTTGTAATTATAACATTGATTGAAAAATATTTAAATGAATACAGGCGTTTCGTTTAAAATAATTAACATTATATGTTAATTATTTGTTCTTGACGAAAATGAGTATTATGTAAAGGAAGATATAGTTACTACTTAGAAAAATATTTCGTCTGACTGTGAACATTTTACATCTTTAAAATGAGCTGCTTCAGTGTTCCTCTTTTTTTATTTGTTATCCATTAATAAGATGTATCTTAATTTTGAGCATACAGACATTTACTTAGAAAGATTTTGACAACCTTTCAAACTGTGTAGTCTGGAGATACCAACGCTGCGACAATTTATTTATTACGAATTTCTATATTGCACAAATTTAAACATAAATTTTCAGACGACTTTGAACTTCTCACATAGGTAAGTAAAGGACGGGTTTTGACGTAGGAAAACAGATTTTTGGTAGCCGCTGTGAGTCCTCAAAAGAGTCACTCTCAGGGTCCCCTTCGGCCTCCATCGAACAGACTTACCAATCTCAAAAAATTCTTTTATAGTTGGTCTTGGCCAGAATAATACTGGCACATTAATAGAATATGAAGGAGTCAGGATAAGAAGGCTCTATTTCCTATCCACAGCAAGTAGCTCGGTTTTCCCTTCATCCTTCTCACACTGATGTGGCAACTGCACGTATGTCGGCTATTTTCCTTATTAAATACTAGGTCAGTGCAAGACAAATATTCACCCCAGTCCTATATTATTTTGTCAGGAAATGTGGGTGTGTGTGAGGATTCACGGCTGCTGCCAAAAATAGGTATTCATTACTTCAAAACCTGTTTTTTGATAGCCAGCCACTGTTCGTCCTGAGAGGAGCTTACAAAAGAAATTGACAGGGATGAAATGGCTTAGCTCCTGAGAAATAAATCCTAACAACCCAGATAAATTTTTGGTCAGAAGTATAGCCACAGGTTATCAGCCATTTTCTTTCTTACAGATATCCATTACAGTTTGGTAATAAAGAACAAGAAACAACAGATGAACCTATATATGTATTATCCCTTGTGGTTCTAAGGTGACTCACCTAATTATGCTGGGTCTGGCTGTGGGATTATTGCGCCATCCCTGGCCGCACATCAGTATGACCACCACTCTCATGGCAATGGTGTTATAGGAATTTTGGTTCAAGGTAAAATCATAGGTTATCAACCATTTTCTTTATTCTGGATACCCATTAGGGTTTGGCAGTAAGACCAGGAAACAAAACGCAAACCTATACATGTACTTTCCCTTGTGGTTCTGTGGTGACTTACGTAATTGCTGTGTCTGGCTGCGGGACTATTGCATCTTCCCCAACAATATCTCAGCACGACCACCACACTCGTGACAATAGTGTTTCGGGAATACTGCCTCTAATGACCACCCCATACACTCTGAGACTTCTTTGAAATAAACATTTCTGAAGAAAGCCTACATTGTACTCACATTTTGGATATCATGCAACTTAGGAAAGGAGCATGGGTCTGTTTTTTTAATGAGTGACACTACAATAATTCTCAGCTCATGTAGAGAGAGTGGTTTGTTTGTGCTAGGGTGTAGGAACAATGAGACTATCTGGGATTTTGCAGTGACATCTAGGTAAATCGTGAGTGCTAGAATAGGGGATATTCCCTTTAAAATGTCCTTATTCATGGCCAGGAATGATAGGCCAGGAGACAACAGTAAATGATGGCTAGGTGTATGAGTGAATGTCGACATTCAGAGACACATACTGGATGTTGATGGTTCTCGCATGGGGCCAACAGGTTCGCTTATAGATGTGGAAGCATGTTACCAATTAATTGGAAGGAGTGTTTGTCCAACAACCACTTGATTGAGGCTGCCGTACTCGTCAACAGAGAGTCTGCTATTGCTTTGAGAGACCCTGTGAAGTGAATTGTTGATAAGTACCACTTAGGATATTTAGCATTACTGAATTGAGAGGGGCTGAGCATGAACCCAACTTCTTGACATAAGACATTGAGGTCTTATTGTCTATGAGAGACAATTTTCTGAGATGGAAAGACAGTCATCAGCTCCAGGAAGCTGATATATCACTTCCTCAGAACATCTTCCTGCTACCTGATGATCCTTCCAGTGGCTTCCCCAACCTGTCAAGGAAGCATCCGTATGTAGTATCACTTGTGCAGAAAGGGGAATGAAGTCAACCTGTTTTGCCAGAGACCCCTTCCAGGTCCATGGATGGAGTATCTTCCTAATCACAAATGAAGGCAATCACAAACCCCTTCCTTGGCATGTGAGAGTCAGACTGTTTACATCCTACAGTCACAATCTAAGGATTAGATCTATAATAGACACAAACTTTAACTGGCCCAGATTTGGTTCTAGCTGTTGTCTGGAAAACCTGGTTTGTTCAAGGAACCTTCTCAGTTCCTTCATTATTCTGGTTTGAGTTCTATTGGGAAGAGGCAGCCAGTCATGAAGAGTATCCTGACAAAGTCCCAGCCTCAGAAAACATCTGTTGGGTGTAAGATGGGACGTGTTTCTATTTATTAGGAAAGCTTTTGACTGCAGTCTCTCGACTACCAACCTCAAGTTTTATAAGCACTCTTCTCTGGTGGCTCCCCAGATTAGGCCACCAGTTAAATTCCTTCTTTACTGAGTTCTCAGACAACTATTGCTATAATTTTGTTGGGCAATGTTTAACCTGGAAGGCATGACTGAAACTGTACATTTCCTTCACTATCTAAAACCCTAGGAAGGGGTGGATGGGAACAGTGATAGGGATGTGCCATTATACACCTTTCAGATCTATAGAGATGGCCCAAGTCCCTTGTAGAATGAGCGAACATACTTAGACAATAATAGTCATCTGAAATTTATCACAAACAATGTGTTTGTTCAAGCTTGACAGGACAAGGATCAACTTTTCTTCTCAGATATACTAACACTCAGTAGCATGGATATCCTTGATACTGTTCATGATTTCCTCCCAGGATACTGAAAGTACAGCAAACAGAATTTTCCTATCAGGAAAGCCTGCTAGAACTGATTGAGCCAAGGCAATCACGTCACCCTGTCCAGGGGGACAGTCCCAGATGAATCACTATACCCAAGGTACAGATACTTCAGATGGGGTTGGGTGGACCCTATCAGGATTCCCTTCTCATCTGAGGTATCTTTCTCATGTAAAGCAGAAGACTGTTTCCTAGATCTTCTGGATTCAGAAAGGAAATTTAGTGGCTATATCCATGCCATGCAGGTATTATTGACATCTCTCCCAAGGAAAGTCTTTGTGTTCATCAGAGGAGTTGAAGCTGGAGTTCCTAGAATCCACTGCTTTGAGAGTATTATCCCAAACTTTGATTCTGCTTGTAGAGGGATGGACACACACTCTGCTGGAGTTCTTCGAGAACAATGTAGTCTCCACAATCTGTAATCTTACTGAAACCTTTGACTGACAGAGACAGCTTAAATTGATCTCTTTCATCATTCAAATGCTGTCAGGAGCATATTTTATAATTCACACTAGTTCAGCAACCAGCCAGGTTCTCCTTTATTTCTATAGGGACTGGCTCATGGCAGATGGTTATGAGCCATCTCCATAGACAAAAAAGTAGATTGAGCAACTCGTTGCAGTGCAGGTGATCTGTGGGTCCTGCATAATAGCAGCCAAGTAGTGATAAAAGTAACTAGTGTTTATTTAAGCTGCCTAATGTTGGCTACCTATATATTGCTGTATAGGCAGCAAACACTTCAAATCAAAACAGGTTGACATGGCCACAAGTATTTGTCCATAACATGCTGTTAGGTACAATGATCAGTGGGTGATAGCCATAAAACAGTAGTAATGTATTAAAGTATTAATTCACAATTACTATAATAACATTGCCTTAAAAGATTTACTCACAAATGCTTCTAAATTCAATTAAGACTAAACTAAATGGATACCCATACTATGTATTTCTATAGATTTCTTAACTTTGATTACCCAGTCTGTTCCTGAGCACCAGCCAGAGGTTATAGGCTATGTTAGTTGGTATATAATTGATATCATTAATTACTGGAATTATTGTACCAAATTTATGTAAAATTAGTATCTCCAAGATTTAAATTGTTTGACAAAGCTCAACATTAGAAAAAGTACTTTTTATATTCTCATAAGAAAAAGATAAGCATCAAAGTATCACAGCAGTTTTTCTCAACACCTGTGACATCACTATTGGTGGAGTAATACCCATTAGAAGTAGATCCGCATGAATATATTTCCTTTAATACTGGAAAAGATACCAAAAATTATGGATAACTGAGGAACTCTCTATATCACAAAGTCCATTGTTTGAGTATAAAATACTACAAAGGAAAACAGAAAATGCCAAGACTTGTAAGTCAAGCATGATTGGGAACTACTATCATGGCTGTGTATCACGAACAAGAAGTTAGGTTAACCTGATTTACCCTTTCTGTAACCTCAAATTATCTATCAATACAGAAAAAAGCAATTGATGAAAGAGTTTCAATAGGAAAATTGTCTTGAGACCCACTGGCTCCCAATTTTAACAAATATAAGCCTACCCATTAAAATTTTAAGGAACTAAAACTTTTCACTGGTTCTTAAAACTGTGTATTTAGCTTGAAAGCCTTCACAATGATTTAAAAATTCACTCAAAAAAATATTTGGAGCAAAATCCTGAGGTATACGACCAGAGTATAATGAGGAAAATAGCCAATATATGCTGATGCCACATCTGTGTGAGAAGAAATTAAGGGAAAGCCAAGGTAGTCACTGTGTACAGGAGATACAGCCCTCCTGTCCTGAGTCCTTCATATTCTATCAATATGCCAAGAAGCACTACTCTGGCCAAGACCATCTGTTATAGAATGCTTTGAGATTGGTTGGAGGGGAGGACCATGAGAGTAACTCCTTTGAGGATGAACTTTGACTACACTATCAAAAATAGATATTAAAGAACCAAGAAAACTTTATCTTTAAACCATAATCACATTCCATAGTTGGAAATATGATTTTCTTATGTTTTAGTGCATTTTTTAAGTATTTCAGGCGTCTTAAACAATTAGTAGTTCCATACATACTTATCTCCCCTTACGTCCTACAATTATGGGAGACCACAGTAGAAATCTGAATTTCTGGGTTGGGGATACACAATATAAGTGAAACAAAAGGATGTAACCTAGGCCACCGGGTCCTTACCTGGTTAGGGGGCCCAGCACCCCAAGACCTCCACCTAACTTAACTTGAGGCACTGTGAATTAAAATAAATGATGGAGTTGTGACCTCACCAAGCCACACCTAACTTAACCTAAGCCAGAGTGCTGGGACTTTACCTAGGTGGGTAATTCAAAATAAATAACAGGAGTGCGACATAACCTGACTTAACTTCCTGTCCAGGTTCTTAGATGTTTAGGGAAGCTTTGCCACCCTGGCCCCTCCCCCTACCACTTTAACCTAGAACACTGCAAGAATTTGTAGGGTTGCAACTTAACCTAACCTATCCTATTACACCCGCTCCTTATCTTAGACCCCAATCTAACTTAGTGCATGCCGTGGTACTTTGAAAGCATTCAATGAACTTCACTTCCATCAGAATCAGAAATCGTAGAAGTACCACTAAGATTAATGTCGTCTGAGTCACTTGGTCTGTTTTTGATGTTGAAGGCCACTGGATTTCAGGCTGTAGACCCGACTAGCTGTGGTAAAAAAAGGGTTCAGCAGATGGTACTCTGGAAATCTGGTTTCAAAACGACACCTAGGTATACTCTGTTCTGTTACCAAACCATTTAATCCAGTATTTAACCTCTTAGCTAAGAGGTTCAATATGTTCTGTATGTATATGTATATTAGATGGTTGACAAAATGCACGGAGTACTTATCTGACTTAACCTAAAGATGTCAGATTCTTTTAGGAAGACCACTTGTCACTCATTATAATGCTGCCAGGCTTCAAATATTTCTTCATTAAAGAAAACTCAAGCGGTGTGTAGTCTTGGGGATTAGGTAGGGGTTTGTAAAGGTAAAGATGGGAAGGGGTTGGTATAGGTGAAGGAAGCATGGTCAGGAGGAGAGATTCCATGGCAGTTTTGGCAGAGATAGGTTGTGGTTGTTGGGACATAGCAGTCTGTTGTATCATAGGTTGTTCTCTTAGGGTTGTAAGTGCTTTGGAATTAGTGTCATGTACTGGAGTCTAATAAGGTGAATTTTTTACAAGCTATCTAGGCAGTTTTGGTTAAGAAGATGACAACTAAAATCTTAACTGATATGATTAAGTCCTGTAAGGGCGAAGGAGATTTAATTGCATGGTTAAAAAAGGTAAAATTGGTCACTAGGCTTCAGAAAGAGAATGATGTGGCTGCATTTATTCCTTTGTTTTTGGAATGTGATGCATTGGTTTGCATTTGGAAATGAAAGATGACCCAAGCGATAGTGATACGATTGCAGAATTATTGAAAGAAGCCTTTTCAGATGGAGCTTTTGTAGCATTTGGGAAATTAACCAATTCAAGGTGGACAAGGGAGCAGTTAGATGTTTTTGTTAATGAATTAAGAAGGTCGGCAGGGTTAGCTGGGTTTAAGGGGGATGGGTTGGAATACATAGTAAGGTTATCTATCATTTGTGAATGATATGCCTAGTCAAGTCACTGCATCATTGCAGCAGCTACCAGGAATACAGGAAATGGCAATAAGTGAAATTATTAATAGAGTGAGAATATTGACTTCTAATAAATTCAGTGATGTTGCTGCCGTGAGTACATTTAGGCCCAAGTCTGTTGAGAGTAAAGTAATAGTTAGGAGGGTTGGGGGGCAAATGAGTTCAGTAGGTGAAGTTTTGGAGAAATCAGAAGTCATTGTTATTGCAAGGACCAAAAACCTGTGCTTCTGGTGTAATAAAGTGGGCCACATTTCAACTCAGTGTGATTCGGGAAACAAGAAAAGTGGGACTGGTGTGCCAACAGCTTCCCCCTCAGAGGTGTAAGGGTGCCCCATTTGTGGTTACCATTTGTTAAATTGGAGGTGAATGGGTATTCTGTGGTGGGCTTGGTGGGCACAGGTTGTTCTACTACAGTTCTTGGTTCACATTTAGTGGATAAAATTAGTGAAGGAATAGTTATGACTGACTTTGATTGGAGAGAGATCTTGTGTAAAGGTGAAACATGTAAGTTTGAATATTGATGATGTTGCAATTACTGTAACTGCTTTAGTGGATGAGAAACTAATTAACAATACTGATTTCATTTTGGGCATGAATGCAATCAGTGGGGTTGGAGGTGTTGCAGTTTCTGACGGCAAATTTCTGTTTGGTAAGGCAAAGTGTTCAGTGATAAGTGATAAATCAGAGAGTGGTGCTATGGCTAACACGTGGTAATTCCAGTGTTATTACAATTAAAGATAAATATTTTATGGCAAGGTTTGGTGAGAGTTAATAGACAGTAGAGTGGTTCGTCAAAGAAGGAAATAAATTAGACTTGCCGAATATGATTAGTTGTTATGATAAAGGATGGGACGAACGGAAGAGAAGGGAGTTTGAGAAGGAAGTAGATAGATGGATTGAAGAGGGTATTTTGCTCCTCTGGGATAAGCAGATTGAGGATAGGGTCTTGCCCTTAATGGCTGTTGAGCAGCAACTAGAAATAAAGTGTGATCAGTGCTGTACTTTAGAGAGCTTAACAAATTTGTACAGTGTCATACTGGGGATGATGCTATTGATGTGTGTGGTGAGACCTTAAGGGAATGGCTTAGAATGCAAGGTAAGGTAGCTACTGTAGATTTGAAGTTAGCATCTCTGCAAATTAGAGTGGCCAAGAAGCTGTGGTGTCATCAGCTCATAAATTACAAAGGGTGGACTTACTGTTTAACAAGGTTGGGATTTGGGTTGAATTCTTCTCCTTGAATTATGGGAAGAATTTTAAAAACTGTTTTGGGGAAGAGTAAGGACATAAAAGACTCTACAAGTTATTACATTGATAACATTTTGGTTGATGGAACTCAGGTACTAGCTTCTGAGTTGGTTATGTACTTAAAACTAAATGGATTGATTGCCAAACCACCTGAGACTTTGGCTAAAAGTGCTTCATTGGGTCTTAAGATAAGTGAGAAAGATGATGGTATTTGGTATTTTGATAAGATATCAAGACGAGAGTTGTTTTCAATCTGTGGAAAATTGGTAGGCCACTACCCCATTGCGAATTCGCAACGAGTAGCTTGTGGCTATGTGAAGCGATGGGCAGGTAGTGGGTCATGGGATGGTAAGGTAGACCCGGATGTTGTGTTAATGCTCAAAGAGGTTGTCCAGAAGATAAACAAAGATGATCCAGTGCAAGGGCAGTGGCATGTTTCTCAGTCTGAGGATGGGGTTCTTTGGTGTGATGCGAGTAGTTTAGCTTTGGGGGTTGTGTTGGAGATTGGTGGTGTTGTGGTTGAGGATGCAGCTTGGTTGCGAAAGAAACATGCCAGCAATTATATTAATGTGGCTGAGTTGGAAGCTGTAGTAAAGGACATCAATCTTGCCCTGCAGTGGGGACTAGAGAAATTGGAGATTGAGACTGATTCTGCTACTGTTCTTGTGTGGATGAAATCTGTTATCAGAGGATAAGAGGGTGCATACAAAGGGGTAGGAGAGATGATAATGAAACGACAGTTGGACATTGTGAGGGAGCTTATTGAAGAATTTTGATTAGAAATGAGGGTGACACTAGTAAGTACAGTCAAGAACAAGGCTGATGACTTGACCAGGGTTAAAAAGAGCTGGCTTTTGAATGAACTAAAGAACCAGGTGAGCAGTGAGGTGTGTTGCCTGAACACTGTTGATTTGAGAGAGGAGCACAACAGGCATCATATGAGTGTAGAAAGGATTACATTTTTAGCACAGAAACTAGACTCCAAAATTTATAAACAAATTGCAAAACATGTTGTGAAAAGCCATTTGCAATGTCAGTCAATTGATCCTGCTCCAGTGGTGCATGAGGCAGGTAGTGTGAGCATGGAAGATTGGAAGAGACTTGCCATAGATGTCACACTTTATAGGAATGTACCATATTTGTCAGTAATTGACTGTGGTCCTAACAGATTTTTGGGGTGGGAGGCCTGAAGAGAGAGTGCAGAGGAAGTAGCAGATATACTGAATACAATTTTTCTGGAATGAGGTCTTGTAGATGAGATTCTTATGGATAAAAGTACAGAATTCAAGTCAGAAATACTAAAGATGATGTTGAATAGATGGAATATTCAGAGATAATTTTGCATGCCTATGGAGCAAGTAGGAACAGTATTCTGGAGAGGCACCACAGGACTGTCAAAGCTGTTTCTGAGGGGGGAGATATAAGTCCATTAGAAGTTGTGTTCTGGTATAATATGACACTCAGGAAAGGGTTAGATAAGAGTAGTGTCTTCAAAGGGCTATCTGCAAATATCAGTGGAGATAGCCAGAGAAAGTGCCAGTTACTGATACTGAAGATGTTGTTCTTGTTCAGGTGGGAGAAGAAGTCTGGATCAAGCCTCCCCATGTTCGCTGCACTACTCAGTGGAAGAAGGGGATCATAAATAGAATTTTAATTCTATTTATGCGTGGGATTGAGCTGCTGAGTTCATGAGGGGAGTCTAGTGAGGAGGAGGTGAATGAAGAAAGGGTTGATGATAACAGAAGATATCCTGGGAGAAAAAGGCGTGCTCCTGCCTGGTCTATGAGATTGTTGTTGTTGTCTGCTTGGTTTTGTGTTTTGTTTGATGTTGTAGTTGTTTCAATGTAATAAGTAAAAATAAATGTTTATCTTAAGATCATGGGGGTGTGTGGTCTTGGGGATTGGATGGGGGTTTGTAAAGGTAAAGATGGGAAGGAGTTGGTGTAGGTGAAGGAAGAGTGGTCGGGAGGAGAGAGTCCATGGCGATGTTAGTAGAGATAGGTTGTGGTTGTTGGGACAGCTTAGGCTGTAGTTTTAGGTTGTTCTCTTAGGGTTGTAAGTTTGTTTTGGAATTAGTGCCCAATACAGAAGTCTAATATGGTGAGTTTTTGGTTATGCATTTTTCATGTTATTTTGAACTACATGGCACCATCACACTTACAAGCCAGTAGCTCTACAAGAGGAAGTGGCACCATCACACGTACAAGCCCATAGCTGTACAAGTGGTACAGCAAAAAACTTTTCAGATTCCCCCTCAGTTCCTCAGTTCCTCAAACATGCAAATATCATTAAGAGGCTTCCCTTGCTTGAATAATTCGCCTATTTCAACAATAACAACTGGACTGCCAATAGTTTTTTGATTAGTGAAAGTACATTTAGTCACGTTTGGACAAAATGTCCTCAAATATATCCTAGTTTTTATGGAAATCTTGAGAAAGTTAATTAGAGAATGGTGGTCCTAAATCTTACTAAAACCAGTGACTCACAAACAAACCAATGTCCATGCTGAGAGGTGTGAACCTTCAAAGAATGCACCTTTGCAGTAACTTGAAGAACATTATGCCTCTCGCCTCTTCTTCATTTTTAGAACTTTCACCGATGTTTACAATACCACAAGTGTCTGTCTGCCCAACAAGTTAAAGACTTGCACTTCAGGCAGATTAAAGCATTTGGAAGTGCTGAATAACCCATTAGAAAATAGTTGCTTGTCCCTTTGGGGCATTAAACTGAAGCTGGTTTTTTCAAGCATTCAAAAATCCTACTTAGTTTTGTGAAACCTAGAACATAAGAACGAACCAAGGCTTATCATTAGTCACGTTCTCACATTTCAGATGGCAATAAGGGAAAGAGTTGAAAGCACGTCCTTATAATGCATTATAAGAAAATCCGATCGGGTTTTGTAGTTTTCTGTAAAAGAAAACTATTGAGATGGCTATTTGTCTGTCTATCCACATTTTTCTGTCTGCCCTTAGATCTTAAAAACTACTGAGGCTAGAGGGCTTCAAATTGGTATGTTGAACATCCACCCTCCAGTCATCATACAGCAAATTGCAGCCGTCTAGCCTCAGTAGTTTTTACTTTTATTTAAGGTAAAAATTAGTTTAAGGTAAAAATTAGCCTTGATCGTGCGTCCGGTACCGCTATAGGTTCCAACAACACAGGTTGCCATCGAACCGTGGCTGAAAGTTTCATGGGCCGCGCTAAGAGTTTCATGGGCTGTGGCTGAGAGTTTCATACAGCATTATACGCTCTACAGAAAACTCGATTGCGCCGAAGAAACTTCTGCGCATTTTTTATTATTGTTATTTTTTTTTATGTCGGGACATAAGCAAAGAACTTATATAACATTGTTTGGTATATAGCTCTTTAACAATAAATTTGCGATAGATTTTGGTATGGTTTTCTTAAGAAGAATATTGAGGAAACTTAACAACAAATAAAAAAACTTTGAAATTGATATCTGGTAAGACAGTAAAAAAAATATATATATCCAGAACCACGATCCTGATTCCACAGCTGTAGACAACTTATATCTTGTAAAATAAAAATTACTGTCCTCCTGAGTAGAATTAATGTCTGCATTACATAAGCCCAACATTGTTTTCGAGACCACAATTATTTTCAAGTGTAATTCGTAATTTCCTGTACTTACAGCGTTCTTGGCAAAATTATTAATCACCGTGTTTATCTGAAACTATCCTCATTTTCTTTAAAAATATTGAAATTTAAAGTCAGCACTTCTGTTTTTCCCGTTTACTTTCTACATGTCTGTTCCTACAAACATAAAATTCTGATACTGACTTAATCCTACATGACTTTTTGCTCCTTTGGCATTCATCCGTTTATGCTCTTCTCATTTCTTGTTAAATCTTCATTTGACCCTTTCATCGCCATAGAAAACTGCCTTCTATTTTTAATTGCTCCTCAAAAAAAAAAAAATTTTTCAATAATAATTTCCGAGAATATACTCCCAACATCTCTGAGACGTACAGGTATTATCCAACATAAAATGCTAGATCCAGCTTAGTCGAATTTGAATTGCTGATTTAGACCTGTGACTTCATGAATATTAATTTCCGTTCACCATGGTGCTATCCAATAACCCTTTATTCAGAGTGCTACGAGAGGACTAAATTTATTTGAGACAGAATGTTCCACATTTATTATGGTACTGTCAGAGCGATATGTGGAAGCATAAGAGTTATAAGTTCGATATCCGCTTTTTGGAGCTTTTAGTAAAGGGAAGGTTCTTGTATTATCAATAATATTTGTCTTGGTTTTCAGATATAGTATACATGTAATCAATATTTCAGACTATGAACTTTTCTCCGAAGAAGATGAGAGCTTATCAGGAACTGTCGTGTTTTATATATTTGTGAATACGTTTTAGTAGCATTTCTTTAACTGCACAACAAAAATCATTATTTCATTACATTCCAGACTGCTTCCCGTGATTCCAAAGAAGTGAAATCTTATTCACAGTTCTCATGCAAGCTTTTATATATATATATATATATATATATATATATATATATATATATATATATATATATATATATATATATATATATATATATATATATATATAATATATGTGTGTATGTGTATATATATATATATATATATATATATATATATATATATATATATATATATATATATATATATATATATAATGTGTGTGTATGTGTATATATATATATATATATATATATATATATATATATATATATATATATATATATATATATATATATATATATATATATATATATATATACACACACACACACACACACACACACACACATACACACACACATATATATATATATATATATATATATACACACATACAGAGAGAGCGAGAGAAAGGTCTGTCGAAAGCAAATCACACACAACTGTTGTAAAGGAAGGCAACTTCAAAATAAGAGGAAGGCCTCCTTCCGTGAAAGATAGTCGTCACGCAAAGACTTTTGGAAATGTGTCCCCCGAGAAACAAACAATGGAAAGCAAAGAATAAAATCCAATAGACGGAATGCAAAAAGGAAATCAGCGTGACACAAAGGAAAACAAGGAAAAACACTCCTCTCCCACTCTCTTAAATGGGCGTGGAATTGCTTTGTTGTCGCAATGTGTTTTCTTGTATACCTCGCCCACGTTTTATTTCTTTTCTTCGCCATCGGGAATCGATCCTCTTGACATACCGGTAAGTGTTTCCTGCGATAAAAACTCTCTCCTAACATTTGCTTTACTTTACTAGTAATGGAAATTAATTACTCTTTCTATGCAACAACATTGCATGAAAATCGCGAAAAATATTGTACAGATCTGATTTTGTTGATCAAATCTTTCAGTTTATATAAGATGAAAAGCAAAGTCTGCTAATCAACGACAATTCCGAAGACGTTGTTACCTTTCCAAGGAGCTACACTCAATTTTGCAGCAAAGTAATGTTCCTTTTCGCAATGCGCACATTAGTTATGGCTTTACCCTTTTCATTGTAAGTTATTACGCTGGAATGAGTAGGAATTTTAATTTTGCTGCATTTGTTTTATTTTGGCTACAACTAAAATGTGGAATAGTTTGCCTGGCGCAGTTGTGGAGTCTTCTCATCTCCAAACGTTAAAGCGAGGAATTAATTCATTACTGCTTTCTGCTGACATCTCCATTCCATTTTCATTTATTTATTACCTTTTCCTATAACTTGTCTCTAGTTGCAGGCGGATTTCCCAGTGGAACCCTCTTGGGTTAATAGTCCGTTGAATCTGTCGATAATGGTTTTTACCTTAAGTTTTAAAGGAAGAAAGAAACCATTAGTTATAAATACTTTCTGGTATTGTTGCTTCTTTTAATGATTATGAGAATCGTATCTATCATTATCTTCACCGTCATTATCATTTATAACAAAATCAGTAAGGACAACGCGAACAACTGTAAAATTCAGAAGAAGAAGACGAAGGAAAAACGAAGATAATAAGGAGTGGGTCGTATATTTACCATTTCCTAATGGCGACTATAATGACCACTGTGTTAGGAATAATAATACCCTTTGTTTTCACCCTTCAACATTAAGCAGTATTCTAGAAAATTAAATTGAAATCATTTGAAATCAATTTAAATAACAACCAAGTGCTTTGGCAAATTAGTACACTATTTATGTAAATGGCATCCAGAAAACGAGGATGAATTAACATATGGTCCTTCACCTGATACAATGACGGGGAGACCAGTAGACGAAACACAGTTTGCCCTCGGTTTTCCTTACAACCGGAATGTTAATAAATATTTGGGAAAATTAAATGAGTTTCTATATTTTAGCTTGTAGTGCCTGCATGAATAGATATTGTAACTGGACCATCAACTACTGTACATTAGTCATATCTAGATATGAAAACTATCCAAAAATGTAACAATGTGGATTTCTAAGATATACAAAGTCGGGAGGATTAAAGGAAAGAGAACGGAGAAAGCAGTCATAGTGAGAAATGACTGAAGCATTGGATTTGGGTAAGCGTTAGTGGCAGTGTTGAGCGAGGCTCATGAATCTCGGTTAATGCAAGGTACTAATGAAGATGAGTAGGAATATCAGTGGTAATGTATTCAGACAAGCAATGATTAGAATTTAATAGCCCATTTCCTCATGACGGTTACGTGTGCGGGAAAATTTATTGAGGCTGGAATGATTCAATGTGGTCAAGGAGAGAAATTGAAAAGTGATGTTGAAGACCTGATGGACAGCCGTTATATTTTGGAGTATTTGTAGATGATAAAAAAAATCCATTCGCATTAATTCCCAAAAGAGGGTGAAATCGCTTTGATTTCACTAATTTTTAAAACTTTAACTTTATATTGTTAAAAAGAAAACATTAAACTGGACTGGTTATAGGCGACGGATTTCGCTCTCTCATACCAGATTCCAGTGAACGGGGAGTCGCTAATTTCATTCAGGGAGAAAATTGCAAATCATTAAACTGATTGCCGAGGCTAATATTCTGCCAAAAGAAGTCACAACTCGTACTACTCTACCTGGATATAACACTTTTCTGATTGATTTGAAATTCCGATTATAATTTATCATACAACAAAACCGAAGTTTTATAATGTGCGTTCATATAGGTCGTAGTTTTGATAAAAAACATTGTTACTGTAAGACAAATATAGGATCATGCTGCAGTTTGGTGATATCTTTATTATTATTATTATTATTATTATTATTATTATTATTATTATTATTATTATTATTATTATTATTATTATTATTATTATTATTATTATTATTATTATTATTATTATTATTATTATTATTATTATTATTACAGTAGATGAAAACTACTCACATGGAACAAACACACAGGGGCCGTTGACTTGAAGTTCACTCTTCCAAAGAATGTTGGTTTCAGTCTCCCACCGCAGACTCCACACTGCAACAGTAACTGATCTTAATACAGAACCAGTGATTTTTCGTCGCCCAGGGGGAGACGCGAAACTGCGACATCTGAGTGGCATGACAAGACACTAACCACTATACCAGCGGACCAGTATGAGCCATTCGAACGATAGTAAAAATATCTACGGATACCTCACGGAATGAAATATTTCACTAAAGGTTGGTTCCCACCAGTGTCATGCACTGTATGGGCCAGCACTTATTTTTCCACCAACCGAGGTACAGATCTTTGTAAATTATATTTTGTTTGTTTCCGTACATTTCAAGCATAAAAAAAATCTTACTGGAGACTTATGGCCCCTTGTTATGACTAAACTATCGCACAGGAAAGACTACAATGTCACAATGTTAACTAGATTTTTCAAAATACTATGGTAGAATTCAACACCTTGTTTGGTATCAAGTAGCGAGGAATAAGGTCTTGCCAAATGGACTAGAATGACAAATTAGCCAAATTTACAAACCTTTGTTGGTGAGAGAGAGAGAGAGAGAGAGAGAGAGAGAGAGAGAGAGAGAGAGAGAGAGAGAGAGAGAGAGAGAGAGATGATGATGATGATGATTTCCGATTAAATAAGAGGAACTCGAACAATGGAGCTTACTTCTAATCTTCAAGATGCCTGAGATCTTTTTATCTCAGTCATCCGGAGTTACTTCCTATATCCTTAACGACTTCTCGTGACAAAAAAAAAAAAAAAAAAAAACCTTGTGAACATGTCATATTAAAAGGAAAACTAACAGCAAATTAATCATGACCCTAAATACTGGTAAAATTTTTGTTCATGAAAATTTGCACGTCTAAGAGCTGAATGTTTAATGGGTGTTTTCTATCTGAATTTTAAGGTAGTAGTAAAAACAAAATGTCAGTTAAAGACGGTATCACTATGGCCTGAAGAAAGAGTAATTACCCAAATTTTTACTTTTTATAACTTGTAGGCTGTCAATAATCATGAAGTGTTATGAATCCTGGCTTTATCATTTTATTTAAGCCTCGTTTTCAAATAATTTTCATAATTCAGGAGTTTGTGACCGGCACGTCGAAACCGGTTTGAAGATAATGTAGCAACCTAAAAAGAAAAAGTCTCAAAAAAGTAAAAATTGATAAAAGTTATCCCCTGTAGAAAATAAATAAATCGCCATCGTCGCCTTTACGCAGTAGCCCAACGGCTCCCATAAAAAAATTCTTTCCTTCCATCCATGTGGATAGTTCTAAGGTATTATTTGCAATTTTACAGTGCTGTGATTGCAGCCTCTTAATGGTATTTAAAGGTACAAAGGCTAGTTATGATACTTTTGTCACTGGGACAGCACAGAACTCAATTATAATATGATTCCCATGATCTCCAAAAATTTGATTACTGAATGCTCCTTTTGTTATTTGAGGGAGTTAGCATTAGGGAAACATCGATCCTCTAAATTTTGGTGGCAGTACAGCTGAACATAATTGCCCGTTTCTTAGTCAGTGGCTAACCGCACGTAAAAGTTCTAGTAATCAAACACGAATGCTAAATCGAAAAGTAATAAAAGAGGTAAACATTCTTGCAGCAGAAATATTTCTTGTTGTAGGACATAAACATAATTTACAACTATAGTCAGTCTTTCATGAAAAAAAAGAAAGGGAAAATAATAGTTCATGCTGAAAATTCAGGAAGCCAATCCTTTCTTGTTCCAGGACTCCAGTATTTATAGAGCCATGCTAAAATCGATACAGAAATATTTCTGGGAAACGTGTCATTTTATATCACGAAGGTTATTTGAAAATGAGGACTCAGTAAATCACGTGCCTGTGAGTTTTAGGATTTTCGCAGACATGAAAGATACAATCACAAGTTTTTGGAGTTAAGAACAGTATAGTCTTCTCAAATAATATTAATAAAAATAATGATAATAATAATAGTAACAGTAATTCGGTAATCCACCATCATTCTAAACTGTAGCATAAAACCGGAATACAAATTTGATTATGAGATTATCTGACCACCTATTCTAACATCAATGATTCATCTAGTTCATCAGCTTAACTGTCATTTTTCAGTCCAAGTGGACGTTGATGAGTATTAAACCAGTCTTAGCTTTGATTTTGCATTAAGAAATTCCCCAGAATTCTTATTTCTCACTTACATGTTGCTTATAAATACTTTATTTACCTTTTTTTTTATCTCATCCTTCTCCAGATCATGACAATGTCAATAGATCAAATTTATCAGTATACTGTAAATGTGTTTTTTCCTAATTTTATACGGACCGTTAGTTTCTACTTAAAACGTTACACGCGCACGTCCAAACCCACTCACACACACACACACATACACACATACACACATATATATATATATATATATATATATATATATATATATATATATATATATATATATATATATCATATATTAATTCTGCCCAGTTAATTATTCGTGATTTTTTATTGTTTTAAAAGTAAATTAGTTATCTGAGTTTATTTTGTCACGAAAAGTTTACCTAGGTTTTTATTATTTACTTTGTTTCATTGTATTGTTGATACTCCACCCATGAGTTGTGCTTTTCTTCTTTTATTTACATGTACAGTTGTTTGTATGTCTGCTGGAGTGTTGAGCAGTTTTACGGGTCTGTATATGGAGACTTGTTTGTTTACTTCGGCTGTGGTGGGGCCTTACAAAGACAGTGTGTAGTCGGCTCTGAATTGCTGTACAGGCCAGCTCTCGATCTGTCTATACTGGTTGCACAGATCTTCAAGCAGTTACTGAAGTTTTTGCTGTGTGTCGGAGATCCCTTTTTTTTTTTGGCTTGGTTGATCAACTGATTGATTCATCCAGCTGTGGTAGATTTGCCTCCAGGGATCCTTCAGTGTGTGCAGTACGCCATCATTGTTGTTTGGAGTTCCTGTTCCTGGCGACTGTCTTGGTGGCACGCCTTGATCAACTTCTCTGTGTTCCACTGCCTTTAGTGCCTCACTGTGCTTTAGAGCAGTTATACTGCTTAACTTGTCAAGCGTTCCCCCCGGACGACCTTGCTGCTAACGTACCATCAAGCTTCTTTTGTAGTCAGCGGTCATTTCACTGATGATAGTTTTTCAAAGTTAATATTCATTTTTATGGTTATAAGTCATACTTGTAGTTAAGTGTAGGAATATTGATTAAATGATGGAATGAAAAACAATTAATACTACTGTTATTTCATTTTAAAAGACTACATAATACTGAATGAAAAATGTTATACCTTCATGCACTATTGTTCATTCATATGCCAGTCTCTAAAGCAAGAGGCTACACAATCCTACTTCACAGTCCTTACACCAATATGAGCTATCCCTTCTTATGTTGTTCTTCTGGCATTGAGGACAGGTCCTTTGTGGCCTCTTCTTTTTATCTGTAGGTGGACAATAATCAGGAAAGTGCCTGCTAATTAGGTGCAAAGGTTTTGCTGCAAGTCATGGGGCCCTGCACAAGGGAACAGGTCTTTCTTCTTTCACTCCGAGATCAGCAACAAAAGCAAAGGGATCTCTCTCTCTCCCTCTTGTCATCCAGTCACTTATCAATGAAAAGTCATCTTCACTCTTGCTATCAGAAGAAAAGTTTGTTCCTTCAATATCCTCATCACTGGAGGATTCACAACTAGAGCTCTCATCATCAATATCAGACTCCTCATCTAGTATTTGATTGATCTCACCTGAAGAAATATGCCTCCTCTGTAGGGTACTCATTGTGAAAGAAGCGAAAAATCAACTTTTCTCGATAAACTGAAGCACACTGAAAGAAAATCAGCTTTCTAGCATCAAGTGACCCACAGGAAAATGTTGCTAGGCAGCAAATAAGTTTCCATATATGATGTTCCTACACTTTCTGTACGAGTAAATGTATTATTACGGGACTGATGGCTTGGCATGTGCATTTAAAATCTTGAAGTAATATCCTATTGAAGGCTGTATTGAGTAGTTCATGGTAAATGTATTATTACGTGGGTGACGCTAAACAGGTTAATGATTCCATTTGCTGGTAAGGGTTGAACTTTTCGGTAATTAAACTTTAGGGACGTCACTGATGCAGGTCAGCATCTTCTTTACCTGGATAATTGCTGTAACGAAACACCAATGTTGTTACAATATATATATATATATATATATATATATATATATATATATATATATATATATATATATATATATATATATATATAACACACACACACACACACACACACACACACACACACACACACACACACACACACACACATATATATATATATATATATATATATATATATATATATATATATATATGTATATATATATGTATATATCATTGTTGTAAGTGTGATGTATATATATATATGTATATATATATATGTATATATATATATGTATATATATATATGTATATATATATATATATATATATATATATATATATGTATATATATATGTATATATATATATATATATATATATATATATATATATATATATATATATATATATATATATATATATATATATATATATATAATAAAGAGGCCCATAAAAACACTAATAGGGTAGATTTTATAACATTATATTTCGAAGACAACTATCTTCCTAAGTGGACAGGTAATGGACTAAGAGGTAGAGAACAGTGCGATTTATAAAGTTAAAGGAATGTTCCAGATGTCGATCGCTACGTCACACCTGTTGTCAGCTTCTTCTTTATCTTCTTAACAGCTGGTTGGAGGAAGATTTTATCAATTAGATCTGAATCTGAGGCTCCTTTAGAGGGGTTAATCGTTTTTCTTTGTTTAATCAGTGCTGAATCTACCATCTGGCTTTCGAACCGATAATTGCTATTATAAATTGCACGTGACGTATTCCTATTTATTCGATGATTATGATTATTCGTATGGTTAAAAATAGCTAAGCTCTGTTGGCCGTATCTTACTGAACGTTTGTGTTGTGTTAGTCTTTGGGAGACTGATTTACCTGATCACCCGATATATGATTTGTCACAGTCAACGCAAAGGATTTCGTATACTCCTGTGTCTTTGGGGACTGGCTTTTATTGGACGTTAATTAGGGATATGCCTAGGGTATTTGGGTATGTAATAGTTAGAATTTCCAAATGTCTGCGTCAATGTCATGTCCAGGTGTGGTATTTTGACTTTATTGCTTGGCGTTTCCCTGGTCATGTTTTGAGGAGGTCGGCAGAAAATGATGTTTGTTTTATAGACAGTTTTCTCAGTTACATGATCGAGGTGCTTTAAGGATGGTAGCTGCTTACGGATTAATTCAAATTCGTTTTCCAGGAATTCAGGGAGCAAATCCGTAAGACTCTTAGGAACAAATTGATGGCTACGCCATTCTTAATACAAATGTCATGATAACTAAAAAAGTGAATATATGAAAGTGGAAATGTTGGTATTCTGTATACGGTAAATTTGTATTCTGTCGTTTCTCTAATTATTAAAACACTAACAAAAGAAATTTTATTGTTTGTTTCCCATTCAACTTTGAATTTGATGCTGGGCAATAATGCATTTAATTTTGAAATAAAATCGTTAAAATTGCCCCATCTATTATCACAATATGGCTTCAGATTTTATTCCATTCATTATTGTAGTTTCAAAATATTCCATGTTCAGATTAGCTAATGCTGGACTTAAAGGGCTGCCCATGCTGCACACAAATTTTTGTTTCTAGAATGACGCCACAAACGAAAGACGTTGTTTGATGCACACAGTTTAATCATTTCATTGAGGGCTAGTGGGAAATGATCTGAGTAGGGGGCTAATTTTTCCCTCAATGGAATCTACATCTAAACTTAAGAGTTTAATGTTGTGAAGGGGTATATGTGCTGCTTTGAATTTGTGACAGAAATCTTCAGAATGTTTTATGTGACCGGGAGAAAATGTGCCTAAGAATTGGGAAAGGAGACGGGCTAACCTCTTAGAAGTTTTCTAATTGAAAGCTCCACTATAAATTCTACCCTTTTGGTGTGTTGTGCGTTACCTGTATAAGATGGAATTCTGTTGTGACAGAAAATATTTTATAATCTAATATATATATATATATATATATATATATATATATATATATATATATATATATATATATATGTGTGTGTGTGTGTGTGTGTGTGTGCGTGTGTGTGTGTGTGTGTGTGTGTGTGTGTGTGTGTGTGTGTGTGTGTGTGTTTGCCATTTTGTCGTATTTACGGTATTTTTTTATTCAACCGTTGTTACCTTAGTTGTGTCCTTAACCCGCTGTAATTTTTTAATTACTGTATTATGATTATGAGTTTTTTTGGGGGCTGAATTTTTTAACCTGTCTGTTATTGAGGCACTTTTGTGAAGTAAGAAGTTATCTCCTCCATGAGGCGTTTGCTGGTTACAATCTTTAGCAAAGAGAGGGCAATTTTTTCATGAAAATCTGTTTCTTCAGAACTATTAATATAAAGGCTCTCTCTCTCTCTCTCTCTCTCTCTCTCTCTCTCTCTCTCTCTCTCTCTCTCTGTCTCTCTCTCTCTCTCTCTCTCTCTCTCTCTCTCTCTCTCTCTCTCTCTCTCTCTCATATTTTTTTTACAAATTCTCCCTAATAATACGTGTTATTTCTCTACAGTCAAATTAACAAGCTCATCATGTAATCAAAGCTATTAATTTTTTATTTTATTTATCGCTCTTTATTGTGCGTGGGTTTTCCCATCCTGAAAACAATAGTCTAATCTACTTTTGTATATTTTTGTTTATGCATGAATGCACGTTACTTCGATCTGTGTTTTAGTTTCCCTTTAAATAATGTCCGGGTTTGTTTGAATATCAGATTCGTATTTTTGTCCAAATGATTAGGATGTTTCGGTTTCATGTACACAAGAATGAATTTAAAAGATTGCGCTTCAAGAGCGGTACTTATTCATGTTAGCGTGCAAATCCTTCTTGTTGAATCGTTTTTAGTATGGCGAAGTAATCCGAAATAGCTTTACAGAAACCTTACCACGAGCAAAGTTCACTGTCTATGCAGTGGTCTCTATAACAGACTTATACATGCACGAACATTGAACACACACACACGCATATATATATATATATATATATATATATATATATATATATATATATATATATATATGTATGTGTGTGTGTGTGTGTGTGTGTGTGTGTGTGTGTGTGTGTGTGTGTGTCTGTGTCTGTGTCTATATGTTCTTTTTTTTACCAGAGAGATGTCTGTGTAAGAAACCAACCAAAGTTAGAACTCTTATCGACAAGTGACTGTGGAAGGTAACTCAAGCTATTCGAGAGATCCGGAAGCAGGCTGTTTGTGCATTGACTGATATTAGTTTATCCATACCTTTAAAAAATCCCAACCCAAAAGGATGTTATGTACCGTAGCAAAGCGTTGACCAAGATGCTGTAATTGTATTTACTTATATGGGAACCAGTGGTAAGAAAAAAAAAGCCTTATGATGAACGACGGCTGGTCTGAATGTGAAGTTTATTTCCCGCAGACTGATTGTGTTGCACATGTTACATATTAAAAGTGTGGATGTGCATTGCTAATTTATTTTTGGACACTTATCATCAAAATGCCAATGTCAGAAACTAAATATCGCTGTCACTCATTCAATCTCAAAAAAAAAAAAAAATGCGCCGAAGTTTCTTCGGGGCAATCGAGTTTTCTGTACAGTGTATTAAGCTGTACGAACCACGGCCATTGAAACTTTCAGCCACGGCCCGCTGGTGTCCTGTCCTATAGCGTTGTCGGACGCATGATCATGGCTAACTTTAACCTTAAATAAAATAAAAACTATTGAGGCTAGAAGGCTGCAATTTTGATGTTTGATGATTGGAGGGTGGATAATCAACATGCCAATTTGCAGCCCTCTATCCTCGGTAGTTTTTAAGATCTGGGGACGGAGAGAAAAAGCGCGGTCGGACAGAAAAAGCCATCTCGGTAGTTTCTCTTACAGAAAACTAAAGCCCTTTTAAGGACAAAGTCACTGAGTGTTTTCAAGGTTCTTTAAACGTGTTTGTACACGAGCGTGACCCGCTTGCTTGACTACGTGCGTCGCTTTATCTGTTTTTCTGTTTAGGAAGCACGTTACCCAGAAATCTTTTGCATGAATTCAGGCAGTTCGACATCAAGGACGCCATGTTGGTGTCTAATTTACTTTTCCCATAATTTTTATATCCTCGAAGCTTCGATCATTCTTGCATGAATTCCAGAAGGTTTATTCCATTTTTGTCTTGGAGATAAACATGCGATGCAAGAATGAGTTTGCTGGATTTACGTTGCTCTTCTGACAAATTTCACGATATTTATGCGTGAGGTTTATTCTTTTTCTTCTTTTCATGTTAGATTTTGATGATAATTTGTTTCCTGATAAAGTCTTATATCATAGAGGAGTAACGACTAGAAACATTCAGTAGGTCTGTTGATTTTAGTCCCTACTCTACAGTGGTGGCAGCCTAAACTTCCTGGATTATTTTGACACTAATTTAGTGTAGAGAACATCCACCGATTCACGTTATAAAAGAAATGAAAGGTGGAGAATTAGCTTTAAATGTTCTGATGAAGACAAAGGACGGAAGTTTGCTCGAAATTTACAGTCACGCTGTCAGGATAACTTTTTTTTATGGAGCTCTTAAGTTCGAAATAAAGGAATGAACTGAAAATATAACGATATTATTCAAAGGAAATGTAAATGGACTGAGAGACAAAAAATAAAAACGCGTACGCATTTTGATAGGCAGGATATTATATATATATATATATATATATATATATATATATATATATTATATATATATATATATATATATATATATATATATATATATATATATTATAATATATATATATATATATATATATATATATATATATATATATATATATATATATATATATATATATATATATATATATATATATATATATATATATATATATATATATATATATATATATATATATATATATATATATATATATATATATATATATATATATATATATATATATATATGTGTGTGTGTGTGTGTGTGTGTGTGTGTGTGTGTGTGTGTGTGTGTGTGTATGTATGTATGTATGTATGTATATATATGTATACACACACACACACACACATATATATATATATATATATATATATATATATATAAATATATATATATATATATATATATATATATATATATATATATATATATATATATATATATATATATATATATATAA
>NC_089742.1:77531124-77563624 GCF_040412425.1 Macrobrachium rosenbergii | reverse complement strand
AGATTATCAGGAGATGGCCTCTGATGTAAGCTATGTATGTTTGTATGCGTAGATAGGATCATGTTGTGAATTAAATTTATATATATATATATATATATATATATATATATATATATATATACACACACACACATACACACATACACACACACATATGGGCCGGAGCTGAGGCTGGAAGTATGCGTCATGAAGGAAGTGATAGGAAAGGCATCCTCGTTTCATGACAAATTCCAAGTCGCATTTCCAAGTCTATAAAATATAATTTGCGACATTAATAACTCATATTAATGCAACAGCTCTTTATGAGGTAAAAACATTGAAAGCAAAACACCTCATTCAAAGACAAACCATTATGAGTGAAAGCAGTACACTAAAATCTTAAAACGGCGTACCCATACGAAAGAAAGAGCAAGACTAGCATAAATAAATAAAAACAGAGTGAGGAAAACCAGTTGCCCAAACTAGGCTATAAACAATTTTACAGAACACGATTGAGTATTTAACGACGGTGCAGTCTTTTTGATCATAAGGATTCTAGGAAGGTTAAGTCGTTGTTGTTCTGCACTTGGCCTAAGATGGAAAAATCCATGCTGTCAATATAAGTTTCACATATGATTATCTATATTCGATTGTTCAGGATTAGATAACCTGCTACCTGTTCTATGGCTTATGCCCCTGTGGGAATCTATGCGGAGCTTCACAGCCTCCCTCGTAGGATATACGTGTATATGTGTGTATATGTATATATATATATATATATATATATATATATATATATATGTATGTATATATATATATATATATATATATATATATATATATATATATATATATATATATATATGTATGTATATATATATATATATATATATATATATATATATATATATATATATATATATATATATATATATATATATATATATATATATATATATATATATATATATATATATATATATATATATATATATATATATATATATATATATACATATATATATATATATATATATATATATATATATATACATATATATATATATATATATATATATATATATATATATATATATATATATATATATATGTATGTATGTATATATATATATATATATATATACATATATATATATATATATATATATATATATATATATATATATATATATATTGTTACATGTGAGGGTCTTGGTTGATCATGTATTATTCAATTTAGTAGTTTTTCACAGCCCTGCAAACCAAGATTACACGTAACCTGCCACTTGAAGCCAAAAGTTAACCTCAAAGACAGTCGTTAATTAGCCAAAGGTCGCCAGTTAAGGGTTATTAACCTTAACAAAGAATATTTGAGATGAATTTAATTTTAAACGCAACGGTTCTTCCAAACATTCGGACGCGAGGCATACAAAACTTCGAGATTTAACCTGAATTTGCTTACCCTAAATCCTAGGTATTTTACTGGAATATCGGGGTTAAAGCTAACAACATGATAATGAGGCTTAATCTAGACTTCAGAACACATATACCGTAAGTGGTGGCTGAAGGGGGAACAAAGGAAATTTGAAATACAGAAAACAAAGGATAAAAGAATGGGCGAAGTTTTGAACAAAAAGCGACTTTACCTTAGGACGAACGTTGTGCATCAACGACCGACGGGAGTTCTTGCAATTGTTTCTTCACTTCACTAATAGAATAATAGACAAAGAAAGGGGGAAGAGGTCCAACTGGACGTGTTATCTCTCCGAAAGCTTGGTTCTCTCTGAGAAGTTCCCGGACCTGGCCTGGGTCAAAACAGGCAATCAGTCACCCCAGGTGTCCACGTTCTTGTATTCAAACATTCGCCACGAGACAGGTAAAAGGAAAAAGGACCTTAGGACCACCTATTTTTAAGGCTGATAGGAAATTTTCCTATAGGGTGGAAGGCCTAACTTACCTATCCCGTTCTCCAACGGACGTTAAGGTTTGAACTAAGATGCACCTATATAGACAATGTCTTTTCCCGGTCTCAGTCAGGCTGATATTTTTACAATCAAAAGTTACGAGGGCGAACAGCAGTAATATTTGTAAAAGCTCCCCCTTAAGGGGCCTTCACTCCTTTTCGGGCGTGAAGGTCTATACTAAGCAAGCTGTTCGCCTCTCGTAGGTTACTCTCCTTCCCTGAGCAGATTAGTCCTGGTTAGCCTACCTAGCTACAGAACTACCTAACCCTAGATAGGATATGAGCTATAATCACTACTTTACCTAATTCTAATAGTACTAGAAGGTGCTCACGGTTTTATAGGCTACCTCCTACAATCAAGATGTGTTTTAGACCTAGCCTAGTGGTACATTCTATGATATTCCTAGCCTAACCTATCCTAACCCTAACAGTAGCACCAACATAAGAGTTAATATTCTAACTAAATTACAACATGGTTTATTTTTAATACAATTAAAATTTACTAGTTAATTCATGAGGGTTGCCTCATATGATAAATGGGTGCCTCACTGAGGTCTTAGGCCATGCGTGTCACGAGCATCGTGGCTCGTTTCACAATAGTTAAGATTACTGAAATTAGTTAGGCTACTTACATGATTACTGCGGCTCGGTGGTAAGTGGAAAGAACAAGGTTACTAAATTGATGTACCGTACTTTAAGGTGGCCTAGGCTATGCACAAAAAGGAAGAGATCACACTGGCTACCTTCTCTGGGCAAGGGGCCAGGATCACTCTTAGATGTTAGGGCACTGTGCCGAGAGGGCACTAGTGCCAGGATGAGCGTATAGCTCGGCAACTACTGGGCTCTCTTCCGCCCCTTCTTCTTCTTCTTCGGTTTCCTCCAAGGCCTATCAGTAGCTGGCCTAGCAGGTGATGAGAGCACCAACTCCAGGGACAGGCCAGAAGGGCTAACGGGCGCGAAGTCAGGGCAACTGCAAAAGCTGGAGGACTCCCTGCTCCGGCTGCTGCGACAACCGGGCGAGCGATCTCGACTTCTGCATCCGAGGATGCCAGTTCCTGGTCTTCCAAGGGAGGGGTACCATTTCGATCCTCCAGGGTTCATCCCCTGGAGTCAAATTTTTGCAAAGAAGAATCTTGCAAAGAAGAAGTTTCGGGTGCTGGAGGCTCTCCAGTCGCGATGATCAACTGCATGGGGAACCCTAAATCTCCCGGAGGAGGATTCGCCTCATGATTTAGACCCGGCATAGGGCCTTTTCCATTGGTAGCTCAACGTCCGTGGCGGACGGAGTCTGGCACTGCTCAGTGCTCGCAAGTGGCACTGGCAGCAGTTGAGGGTCAGGCATGCCTGACAAGGGGTCCAGAGGTGCACTACCTCTCGGACGACTTGGGTTTGGCTGCGGCAGAGATTCCTGCCCCAGCAGGAGATCGTAGCCTCTCCTGAGTTTTGTTTGGGGGCGTCCGCTGGGCGTTGCTTGCTTGGGCAGCCCTCCCAATTTGTGGAGTGGTCTGCCCGCTTGCACGTCCTGCAGCGGTACTGCTCCTCCTGAATCTCTCTTCGCGGAGGGGGAGGACCTCTTGGTGGGCCAGCCCTTCGCGATTGGAGAGGGCTAGGCCTGAAATAGGTTGGGTTGTGCCCCTTCCGCGGACCACTTTGGTGGGCGGAAGGTGGAGGTTTGTCATTTTTGGGAGTTACAACTGGGGCCTCCGTGGAGGAGGTAACGTGGCTGCGGAGTGGCGTTGGTGACGGGCTTCCGCAGAGAAGATCCCGACCCAACAAGAAGACCACTCCGGGCCGAATTCCACCTACCACGCCAAGGCGGTGGGGTATCGTGCCCCAAGGTGTCATTACCTGGAGTTGGACAGTAGGAACGGTGATGGTGTGGCCCTCTATCCACTTCATTTCCCACCGGGTTTCTTCGTCAACCATGGCACCGGCTGGCACTTGGGCCCTAGTGATCAGGCTAATGTCTGCCGCAGTGTCTACTGTGACCGGAAGGGTCACTGGCAGGCTAGTGCTCTGAAGAGGGCCACCGAGATGAACTGGGTTTCCAGTCTCTCGGGGTAAAGGATCCGGTGCGGACCAGCAGCAGAAAATGAAGTGCTGATTAGGTTGACAAATTTGGTGGTGGGGACATGATGTGGACAGGCCGGAGATCCAGCATTGTAGTGGCTAGCAGCCCCACAGGATCTGCACGGGCCTTTTGGATGGGCTCGGTGGCCTGCAGTAACTGTTGGAGGAGAGGGCTGAGCGGATGAATCGGGGCGGAGTTCTGGCTGGTAGGGTTAGGCTGCTTATTAGTGCCGAGTTTGTATCGGCACTCAGCTTCAGCATGGCCCCCTTCTTGCAATAGTTGCACATGGTCTTGCTAGGCAGTCCATTCTTCGGGCGAGTGGAGTTCGAGAGGTAGGCGGAGGGATGATTCGCTTCTGAGAGGTGCTATGCGACTGATTGAAGGTTTCCCACGAATCAGCCATGCGACAAGCTTCCATAAGTGTGGAGGGCTGTTTATCGTTAAGATATACTGCAAGGGCCCTGGCACACATTGGAAAAGGTCTTCTAGCATGGTCCGATTGAAGAGATCCTCAAACGTCGTGCAGGCCAAGGAGTCGAACCAGCGCGTACCGGACTGGGTTTTGTGACATGCCCATTCCGTCCAAGACCAGCCGACTTCCTTGGCAAGACCTCGGAACCGTTGTCTCCATTTTTCTGGGGTTATCTCGTAGGCCTTTGTAATGACTCTGCGAACTTCCGCCATGTTGCCTCTCTGGCTCTTTCTCAGTGAGCGAAGCGCTGCCTTGGCTTTTCCCTCCATATGCTTGGCTAGTATTAAGGCTCTCTCCGTCTCCGTGGTGCTGTAGTTATCGAAAAGAGCCTCGATCTCCTCCAGCCATGCTTCTGGCTCGTCCTCAGTCCACTTGGGGACTAGGAATTGATGCTCGAAATTGGAGCGTTTGATGCAGCAGGTGTAGGACTGGAGGCTTGATGGCTAGCCATAGCTTCTGCATTCTCCATTTTCGCTCTCTCAAGCTCGAGCTCCTTCTCCTTTAGGGCTAACTCAGTTTCCTTGCAGGCTAACTCATGCTGTCTCCTTCTTTCTTCTCTTTCCTCTTCATACTGCCTTTGCTCGGCGTCATACACCCTTCGTTCTTCTTCATACTTCCTCTGCTCGGCTTCATACTTCCTCTGCTCGAGTCTTTCTTCCTTCTCCCGCTTGGCCAAGTCGTCCACTTGCTCCTTAACCCAGGTGGTAAGTTCAGAGCCGGTGAGACCTGCCGCCGTCCCCAGCCCCAGGAAAGTTTTATAATGCTCTGCTGCCATGGTTCTGGTGGGGAAGGGCGTCTAACCGGGTCGACTGGGTGTACTTGGGCAGCGAGGAAGTGTCTCTTCAATGACGTGGCACCCTTTCAAAAGGTGGCACTGTAGTTTTGGGTGTGCCGTGTACAGGTCACACTGGTGGCACTCAGTATCCCTAGGCACTGGTGCAGGTTAGGTCCCAGAAGAACTTTCTCTTCTGTGTTCCCTTTTGGTTTTGTTTTATTTATTTTTCTGGCACTTATGGTGCCAATGTGTTCCTAGGGACCCTCTACTGGAGTCCAACTAGGCTATATGGGAGGAAAGGCACTCTACACCCCCTGCAGAGTGCAACAATCGAATGAGAGAGAAAGGGAAGGTAAAAGAGAGAGAGAGAGAGAGAGAGAGAAGTAAGCTATTCAAGTGATGACAGTGCTGCAAATTATTGGCACTGTGGAATAAAGTGAATTTGGGTTTTTTTTTTTTTCTTTAAAGATCCTCGTGAGTGGCTGGTCCCAGTACCGGCCCCAGTGCTGGCCCCTTCTTTTTTCAGAGGGTGAAAACTACTGTTTGCTTCGGTCTGGATAGCAGGCCTCACTCGTGACCGACAGTTTATCACTGTATTGTAATTACTCTTAACTTGTCCTCATCTATTGTGGGACAGAGGTGTTTCTTTTAATTGGTTTAAGTATTCGAATTAATTAGCCTAGTGTCGGCCGTTCTTTCTTTGAAGAGGGTCACGTACACTTAGGTTAGGAATGCTTACTTGAATGACGAGAGAGAGAGAGAGAGAGAGAGAGAGAGAGAGAGAGAGAGAGAGAGAGAGAGAGAGAGAGAGAGAGATTTTCAATCAGCGAATTTCTTGCTGCTTGAGAACATGTAAACAAAGATTTTATACATGCACAATGGCATGGATCTTAATAAAATGATATAGATGCGTCGTCTTGGCTTCCTTAGGGATTACTTTATTATCTTAATTTTCCCGGAGCCGACGTCACAAAAGTTTATCGTAAAAATTTTAAATTTTCTTTATATGATTTTTATAGTAGGTATTCGTATAGGAACTTGTTATTACTCCTAACTAAGGCCTATCTTTCCTGCCTAAATTATCTTTTGTTTTTTTTTTTTTGTCTAAGATATTAGTCTGTCTAACTTCTACTAAAAAAAGTAGTTCCAAAAGGGCTGGGAGCAGAGTGGTCACAACAGAGAATGACAATAACAAGGTCTTAAGATGGCGGAAAATCCCGTTAGGCCTAAATTTCAAAACAACCTCGGCCGCGAAGGAAACCCAAAATGGCCGTTCTCTCACAAACAGTTCGAACAATTTCAAAACAATCTGACGCGGGAGGAATCAAGATTATTTCCTTTTAGCACAAATTCAAAATAACGCACGAAACAAATGCAGGTATCCAGATTTTACTTTAAATATACCAATCATGCATAGTGTTTTACGTTACGGATGGAAAACTAAATTACCAAACAACTTTGTGTCTTTTGTTATCGTTCTCTCGCGGTGAAACATCCTCGGCAAACAATGGAATAGATTTGCGTGATTTGGAACGGACCAAATTTACTTTACTGAAAATGTATTTTATGATACAATTACTACTTCCGTTCGTTCGCCACTTCACTGACACGGTTTTTGAATGATTCCCGCTATATGCAAACAATAACGATCGGAATTGCCGACGCGATTTCTAAATTACTTTGTGTACATGAACTGGGCTCCGCGATTCTCGGCCTTAGGATTCGTTTCTTGAACGACTTCTCTCACGGTCCGAACACGGTAAAATGCCCTTCTTAAACGACACAAATTGTGATTCGCTCTGCTCTCGAGTTGCACCCTTTCCTACCTACGGCTAATTCTCACTACACTTTATTATAACTATTCTCTTTACTGCTTATTATTATGCCTCGTTCCTTGTTTGGAAGAATGAAATGGAATTCGATATCTGACTTTTATTTTTTGGAATTAATGTAATTTTAATTTCCTTTTCTCCAGATTCTTTCTCTCTAAAATGTACTTTAGATTCTCATAAAGGTCGCCAATGTTACGTGTGATGGGTCTTGGTTGATCATGTATTATTCAATTTACGTAAATTTTACGGCCCTGCAAACCAAGATTACACGTAACCTGTCACTTGAAGCCAAAGTTAACCTCAAAGACAGACGTTAATTAGCCAAAGGTCGCCAGTTAAGGGTTATTAACCTTAACAAAGAATATTTGAGATGAATTTGATTTTAAACGCAACGGTTCTTCCAAACATTTGGACGCGAGGCATACAAAAGCATCGAGATTTAACCTGATTTTGCTTACCCTAAATCCTAGGTATTTTACTGGAATAATGGGGTTGAAGCTAACAATAAAATAATTTGACTTAATCTAGACTTCAAATAAACACATATACCGTAAGTGGTGGCTGAAGGGGGAACAAAGGAAATTTGAAATACAGAAAACAAAGGATAAAAGAATGGGCGAAGTTTTGAACAAAAAGCGACTTTACCTTAGGACGAACGTTGTGCGCATCAATGACCGACGTGGAGTTCTTGCAATTGTTTCTTCACTTCACTAATAGAATAATAGACAAAGAAAGGGGGAAGAGGTCCAACTGGACGTGTTATCTCTCCAAAGCTTGGTTCTCTCTGTGAAGTTCTCGGACCGGCCTAGGTCAACAACAATCACCCCAGGTGTCCACGTTCTTGTATTCAAAACATTCGCCATGAGACAGGTAGGAAGGAAAAAAGGGACCTTAGGACCACCTATTCTTAAGGCTGATAGGAAATTTTCCTATAGGGTAAAGGCCTAACTAACCTATCCCGTTCTCCAACGGACGTTAAGGTTTGAACTAAAGATGCACCTATATAGACAATGTCTTTTCCCGGTCTCAGTCAGGCTGATATTTTTACAATCAAAAGTTACTGAGGCGAACAGCAGTAATATTTGTAAAAATATATATATATATATATATATATATATATATATATATATATATATATATATATATATATATATATATATATATATATATATATATATATATATATATATATATATATATATATATATATATACTGATATATATATATATATATGTATATATATATATATATATGTATAATATATATATATATATATATATATATATATATATATATATATATATATATATATATATATATATATATATATATATAGATATATATATATATATATATATATATATATATATATATATATATATATATATGTATATATATATGAAAATAAGAAGGCCCATAAAACACTATTTAAACTTGAAACCATATATTTCAGAACTTGTTTCTGTGCCCCTGTTCACTGGTAGAATATGGACAGGTGGAAAGTTACAATGGTATATATACAAAAACATGAAGGTGTGACCTTAGGCCTCCGATGTTAAGGAGGTGGCGTTTCTTAAGAAGGAGGAGATTGACCAAATTCCCTAGTGGTTTTTGGCCTCATTAGCTCCGTTTGGCGATGGATCTGGCGGTCGCGTTTCTTGATCATCTTCTTCAAAAGGGGTCCGAGGATTAAGGTGTGAATGGCGTCCGATTTCCAATGTCCTCCTGACAGGTTCATATTGTTGGTTTGATTGATGATAGCAGATTCCAGCATCTTTCTTTTATGGTTGGACAGCTACTCTTGAAAACCAACTCCGCCCCACTCCAGTTAATGACATGCCCTGTATTTCTAATATGTAGGAAAAATTCCCGAACTCTCTGAAGCGTAACGTACTGATCTTTTGTGCTCTGTTATTCTTTGCGAGAGCGATCTACCTGTCTCACCTACATAAATGTCATGACAATTACTACACGGTATCTTGTAAACTCCGGCTTCTTCCCTTTTGTTATTTAAGTATACATTAACGAGCGAACTCCCGATGGATTTGGGATAATGGAAAATGAAAGGACTATTAGAACTGAGTTGCTCATGGCCTTTTGGATGTTTTCATCGTATGGAAGCTTTATTTTGTTGTTGAAATCTATTTGTCTGTTGTGATGGGACCTCTGTAGTATATTTTATTTGCTTTATTAATAGCCCTCTCGATAATGTGTGGTGGATAGAGCAGTTGCGTTAGGTGTTGGCGGATCGTGTTAAATTCTTGATCAGGTACTCATTTGAACATATCCTAAGTCCTCTGAGAATAGGTTGCACCCTACCATGATTTTTACGGAGACGTCGTGGTAGCTTAAGAAATGAATGAAGGAGACAGCGAAGGTGGGTTTTCTATATACTGTAAATGCATACCTGTTCTGTTTTCTTATGATCAGTACATCTAGGAACGGCAGTTTCCGTCCTTTTCCCATTCTGTTTTAAATTTTATGGTCGGAACTAGCATGGATTTAGCCTATTAAAAATTCATCTAAAGTCCCCCAGCTATTGTCCCAGAAAGTAAAGATATCATCTACGTATCTAAGCCAGATCATATTATGGGGTTTGATAGACGACAAAAGTTCTGTTTCGAAATATTCCATGTATGGACAAGTTTGCTAGAAGGGGTGATAGGGGACTTCCATGCTACAGCCAAATTTTTGTTTGTAAAAATTACCATTGAAAGAAAACACGTTGTTAGTTACACAGAGGTTGATAAGTTTTAAAGTTTTATCTATGCCAAGAGGAAAATGGTCTTCATATGGTTGTAACTTCCTCTCTAAGAAAAACAACACGTCGGCAATCGGGACTTTAGTAAATAATGAATCGACTT
Organism: Macrobrachium rosenbergii; assembly: GCF_040412425.1. Taxonomy (NCBI): domain Eukaryota; kingdom Metazoa; phylum Arthropoda; class Malacostraca; order Decapoda; family Palaemonidae; genus Macrobrachium; species Macrobrachium rosenbergii. The sequence goes on along the minus strand of NC_089742.1, from coordinate 77,553,667 downwards.
CTAGACTGAGCAGTTTGATGTTGTTTGTGGGGATGTTTAAACTATTAAATTTTTTGTATGAAATCTTCTGCATGTTTGACGTGGGAGGATGAGAAGGTTCCTAGAAAGGGTGATAACAAGTCTGCGAGCCATTTTGATAATTTGTACATGAAAGAGCCCCTGCTAGATATTATGGGGCGTAAAGGAATCCCCATCTTTATGCGTTTTCAGGAGGCCGTAAAAATAGGGAGAGAGGGTTGATTACCTTGAATGTCTCTAGTAATTCTATGTCTTTTTATTGCCCCTATGGTTCTAACTGATTTGTTAAACTGAGCAGCAATATTTGTTGTAAACATCTTTCGTTAATTTGTCGTAGGTCTCCGCATCGTTTAGAAGTTCTTGAACTTTATTGATGTATGTCTCCTTGTTTTTCTTAGAGAGGAAGTTACAACCATATGAAGACCATTTTCCTCTTAGCATAGATAAAACTTTAAAACTTATCAACCTCTGTGTAACTAACAACGTGTTTTCTTTCAATGGTAATTTTTACAAACAAAAATTTGGCTGTAGCATGGAAGTCCTATCACCCCTTCTAGCAAACTTGTACATGGAATATTTCGAAACAGAACTTTTGTCGTCTATCAAACCCCATAATATGATCTGGCTTAGATACGTAGATGATATCTTTGCTTTCTGGGACAATAGCTGGGGGGGACTTTAAGGAATTTTTAATAGGCTAAATTCGCTAGTTCCGACCATAAAATTTAAAACAGAATGGAAAAGGACGGAAAACTGCCGTTCCTAGATGTACTGATCATAAGAAAACAGAACAGGTATGCATTTACAGTATATAGAAAACCCACCTTCGCTGTCTCCTACATTCATTTCTTAAGCTACCACGACGTCTCCGTAAAAATCATGGTAGGGTGCAACCTATTCCTCAGAGGACTTAGGATATGTTCAAATGAGTACCTGGATCAAGAATTTAACACGATCCGCCAACACCTAACGCAACTGCTCTATCCACCACACATTATCGAGAGGGCTATTAATAAAGCAAATAAAATATACTACAGAGGTCCCACTCACAACAGACAAATAGATTTCAACAACAAAATAAAGCTTCCATACGATGAAAACATCAAAAGGCCACCGAGCAACTCAGTTCTAATAATCCTTTCATTTTCCATTATCCCAAATCCATCGGGAGTTAAACTGTTAACGTATACTTAAATAACAAAAAATGAAGAAGCCGGAGTTTACAAGATACCGTGTAAAATTGTCATGACATTTATGTAGGCGAGACAGGTAGATCGCTCTGCAAAGAATAACAGAGCACAAAAGATCAGTGCGTTAACTGGAGAGTTCGAATTTTCTACATATTAGAAATACAGGCATGTCATTAACTGGAGTGGGGCGGGTTGGTTTTCAAGAGTAGCTGTCCATACAAAAGAAAGATGCTGGAATCTGCTATCATCAATCAAACCAACAATATGAACCTGTCAGGAGGACATTGGAAATCGGACGCCATTCACACCTTAATCTCGGACCCCTTTTTTGAAGAAGATGACCCAAGAAACGCGACCGCCAGATCCATCGCCAAACAGGAGCTAATGAGGCCAAAAACCACTAGGAATTTGGTCAATCTCCTCCTTCTTAAGAAACGCCACCTCCATACCATCGGAGGCCTAAGGCCACACCTTCATGTTTTTGTATATATACCATTGTAACTTTACACCTGTCCATATTCTAATTAGTAAACAGGGCACAGAAACAAGTGCCCGAAATATATGGTTTCAACGTTTTCAATAGTGTTTTATGGGCCTTCTTATTTTCATATTACACTGTAGTATTACAGGAAAAGACATTCGTATATATATATATATATATATATATATATATATATATATATATATATATATATATATATATATATATATATATATGTATATATATATGTATATATATATATATATATATGTATATATATATATATATATGTATATATATATATATATATATATATGTATATATATATATATATATATATATATATATATATATATATATATATATATATATATATATATATATATATATATATATATATATATATATATATATATATATATATATATATATATATATATATATATATATATATATATATATATATATATATATATATATATATATATATATATATATATATATATATATATATATATATATATATATATATATATATATATATATATATATATATATATATATATATATATATATATATATATATATATATATATATATATATATATATATATATATATATATATATATATATATATATATATATATATATATATATATATATATATATATATATATATATATATATATATATATATATATATATATAGATATATATATATATATATATATATATATATATATATATATATATATATATATATATATATGTGTGTGTGTGTGTAAATTACTAAAAGGACCTCATTCAAACTGGATGGTATCTAATGGAGTATTTATTTAGAAAAAGATAAAGCTTTTTCTTGGACAAACAGTCCACATCATCAAGTATCCGTACAGATACTTGATAATGTGGACTTTTGTCCCTGGAAGCTTGTAACTTTTCTGAATAAATACTCCATTAGATACCATCCGGTTTGAATGAGTTCCTTTAATAATTCTACTAATGCACAGAACAATTGTGTATGTGATAAAGTTAATATATATATATATATATATATATATATATATATATATATATATATATATATATATATATATATATATATATATATATATATATATATATATATTCGTTAAAAGCAATTGCTTTCGTGGCATCAATAAGTCTCGTAGGTATCTTCACAACATCGGAGTTTTTTCCGATTCTCAATCTGCGTCAATTTCTGATGAAAAATACGTAGAATTCCTTCTTCCATTTTTTGTTTTTTGTCGCGACAGTTTTGTCGCCAGACTGGAATTATCGAGCGACTACTGGCTTACAATCTGGCCTTTCGACCTATTTATATCATCGTATTGGGAAAATGACCTTGAGGCCTGGGAACTGGTGCTTGAGAGATTAAAATATTATCAAGAGTATCCTCTCATACGCTATCTTCCAGTCAATAAGTCAAATGAAATAAGGACTAAGCAATTAATTCGTTTAATTCAGTATGACTCACTGTAGGCAAATTCGCCTCTAAAACCTCTCTCTCACCACTGCCTTTTGGGGAAACCACTTTAATCTCTTCTTGTCCAACTGCTGCCGGAAATCCTTAAATTTCAGATGCGGACCAATCCGGGCTAATCGTAGCCCGAGGCAGGTCAGCTGGCGAATTGAACATATGAGCTTCGCCATCATTGAACTCAAGCCATGTGGACCCGCATTGCCATGTGGGGAGAATGATCCCCAGGAGAAAAAAAAAACGTAATTCCTGAAAGTTATAAAGGGTCTTGGAGAGAGACGATCTGTCTTAGAATTGCTCGGAAGCCACCATAGGATGGATGTCCTGTCCCTTGCTCAATTAAACTGCCTATTTCTAACACGTGGCTGGCAGTAACCAAAGTAACCTTTAATGTGGAATTATTTACTTGCCGCCCCCCCCCTCTCGCTGGCCCCTATAAGAAGAGAACTTCAGTTCCTAAATATGGTAAAGTACCAGGATTTAAGGTTTTTCGTCAGTCACGTTCCCTATATGACTTTAACTACTTTCTTCTTCTCTATTCATAGTGCGATATACGTACAGTGAAACCTGCATCGCTTTTTATATTTTGAGCTGTTTAATTTGCAAAGTAGTGAGGAGAAACGTAACGTAATTGTATGATATTCGAGTCATTAGAATCGAGTTCGGTCTAGGATCTCCTATGCAATTCCTCGATTCCTTCATTACAGTGCTAGTTCCGGTTGAGTAACCATAAGTGTTTTGATTACAGATTAGGAGTTAGTCAGCTGTGGATCTGTGTTTCATCTTGTGCACGTAGTGGTCCCCACTACATCGTTTTCAATGCCCTTTGAAGCGGGCATCCCATTTTGTTTCCTCCATCAAATTCCCAGTCATATGTTCTTCATCTAATTACACCAGAATTAGGCCACCATTTGCTGATGTGTTTTCTTTTGTAAAATATAATGAGTTAAAACCCAGAGTTTTCCTAACCACTCCCCTCTTGAAGTAGGCCTTCAGCCGTATTTTGTTCTTTATAATTTTAGCTGACCTCAAGGCCAGTGTCCAGATTTTTGTGGTAATTAATGTAAGTTGCCTATCATCCTAATATACCCCATTGATATAGTAAGACCTCAGCTTTAAAATTATAACAATATTAACCATCTTAGGGCGTTGTTTCGTGTGCAGGAAGCATGTATAACAACAAAACTAAAGCTGTAAGCTAGCGGTTAAATAAATATTCAAATTACAATACCACGTGCTTAGTGTTTCCTTAAGTTTGTGCCAAGAAACCACACTGCGAAGCTGAGAAAATAGAAACAGGGGCCCGTGTAGATCGACTTTTATAACTCCGAGATAATGGTAAGCTAGAACAAACACTTACTGTCATCGATGAACTTACTGGAGAAGCAGGACGGCAGAGAGGATATTATGAAACCAGGTAATCACTAAGGAGATGGGGGGAGCCATTAAAGAACAACGTAGCGACCCAGACATCATCATACGGAGAGGTGACAAATCATTGGTTTACGTAGTAATGAAGAAGAGTTATTATTTTGAAAAGATGGACAGGATCCTTCTGAACACTTCCAGATTCCAACATTTAACGAAGGACCCCATCGAGGACCTCAGAAAGAAAATGGCAAGGCTTGTGACTAGGGCCAACAATCAACAAGACGTTGTAAAATTCCCTAGGGTGAAAGGAGACTATGGGCCTGTTTACTGCTACGGGACCGTGAGAACCCATGAGGCAGGCAACCCCCTATAGCCCATCATCTCTCACAATGACATCTCCAGCCTATAGAATAGCGAAGGCCCTGAATGATTTGCTGGTGCCTTACATACCCGGCGCATATTCACTGAAATTAGCGGTGGAGTTCATTGACCTCCTGCATGAAAAAGGACCAGAAGATGACATTGCTTCACTCGACGTTGAAAGGTTTATTTACGAATGCTTCCATTGAAGAAACGATCAACATCATCCTTGATCGTGTATACAGGTCTGGACAAGAGCCCGCTGCCCATTTCCGAAGATGTCCTCCGAGATATGCTGAAGGCCAGTACTATGGAGGTCCCTTTCCTCTCTCATCGGGGAGGGGTGGGGTGGTGGGGGAATTATTTCGTGAAGTAGACGGAGTCGCCATGGGATCCCCACTAGGGGTCCTCTTTGTAAATATGTACATGGCCACCGTCGAAGAAAGGACCTTCCGAGAACACCAAAAACCGAAGATCTATGGGTGGTATATCGGCGACATATTCGTCATAATGACGGAAACAGACGATGGCAGAAAACTAGCAGATGTTCTGAAAAGAAACTTGGTGCTCAACTTCACCACAGAGCACACCCAGCAAAAGACTTCACCATTTCTTCATGTCCTGGTAAAGCACCAAGAAGGATAGTTTAAAACTACCGTGCACACAAAAGCAACGAACGCTGCCGTTGCTTGAACGCACGAGGAGAATTTCCGGACGCCTATAAAATGTCTATACTGACTGCGTATGTGAATGGTTTTCACACACAGCACATCGTGGAGAGACATACATAATGAACTTGACCGAAATTCGCCAATTGTTGACAAACTGCTGGCATGCAGATCAAATCATTGAATCTACGCTAAAAAAGAAAATTGATGAATTTTACCAACCCAACACGACAACGAACAAGGAGGAGAGTTTGATTATTTACGATCGTGGGATAGTAAGCGGAGGCTTAACCCAAAGGCCCCTAACCACAAAAAAAGACTCTGAATCTATAGCAAGATTGTAGCAGCCCTAAATATGAAAAACAACAGAGCTTGGGGAGACCGAAGGACATGTGCACGACCACAGTGTACAAATTCACTTTTCCAGAGATAAGTAAATCTTACAGCCAAAACTACATCGGGCATACTACAACGAGCCTTCGGAGACGTATGCTGGCTCATAGAAATCAAGGGGCCATTCATCATCATTACATAGATGTCCACGATAGGAAGCCATCCATAAAAGATCTGACAGAAGGCACACAGGTCACACATAGAAAGGACAATTACGATCGCCTCTTGACAGCTGAAGCGGTAAGCATTGCTATCCAGGAACCGACCCTGAATATCCAACAAGAGTCGGATCATATACTACCCTCCAGCAGGAGAAGGAATGTGCGAATCAACAGGGACCAGATGGTAAGCCCCCAACCGCCGGACACATCGCGCCCCCAGGGGTCACGAGAGCACCCAGCGAAGACCAAGTAACATCCTTGCTCAATTCCCCCTGAAGCCTCGCACAACACGAGCCTCGAGCCGTAATTAGCGTAGAGCATTTGGATGTACGCTTGCACTCAAATTGAATATTATACATATTTATGTATAAACAGACATTTGTATAATTGTACCTTTTACATAAGTTATAAAATTTTATTTATTTTTCTACCTCATTTTTTGTATTTGCAAACTAACATGTACGATTTTGCTGAATTACTAACAGAGTTTTAAGGAAACACTTAGCGCATGGTATTGTATTTTGAATATTTATTTAGCCTCATGTTTACAGTTTTACTTTTGTTGTCATACATGCTCTTTGTACTCAAAACAACGCCCTTAATCCCTTGACCAACCAGTACCCAGGCCTCAAGGTCATTCTCTCCACACGATGATATAATAGGTCGAAAGGCCAGATTGTATGTCAGTAGTCGCTCGGTAATGCCGCAGTCTGGCGAAAAGCTGTCGCGACAAAAACCGAGAAATGGAAGAAATAAGTCTATGTATTTTTCACCAGAAATTGACGCACGAGGATCGGAAAAAAACTCCGACATTATGAGGATTCCTGCAAGAAACGTATTGATGCCACTAAAGCAATTGCTTGTAACGGAAAATGTATAAGAGAAAACTATGCCTTGAAAGTGTGTGTGTGTATACACACAACACACATACACACACATACACATATATATATATATATATATATATATATATATATATATATATATATATATATATATATATATATATATATATATATATATCTATATATCTATATATCTATATATCTATATATCTATATATATATATATATATATATATATATATATATATATATATATATATATATATATATATATATATATATATATATATATATATATATATATATATATATATATATATATATATATATATATATATATATATATATATATATATATATATATATATCTATATATATATATATATATATATATATATATATATATATATATATATATCTATATATATATATATATATATATATATATATATATATATATATATATATATATATATATATATATATATATATATATATATATATATATATATATATATATATATATATATATATATGTGTGTGCATGTATATATATATATATATATATATATATATATATATATATATATATATATATATATATATATATATATATGTGTGTGTGTGTGTGTGTGTGTGTGTGTGTGTGTGTGTGTGTGTGTGTGTGTGTGTGTGTATATGTATATATATATAAATATATGTATATACATATATATATATATATATATATATATATATATATATATATATATATATATATATATATATATATATATATATATATATATCAAATCCAAAAATATAGCAATATAGTAAATAGTACGAAACTCATTTATAATTTTACTTTAATATGCAGTTTCAGTCTGTTTCATTTCTAAACATTTTTCTATTTTTAATTTTAATAATTTCAATCTTAGGAGAACATTTATTGGAAATCATTTAAATGATTCCCCGTCGTTAGCACTTGTCCCTCCTAATGGTATTTCATCCCTTTAAACTTACTGTGTCCTAATTAGTTTGTTTTTAGGTACAGTCATTGAGACCCATCTCTCTAAAAATATTTCTATTACGTAAGCTTTGCTAATCTCGTGGTATTTTGTCGATTAAAACAGTAACGTCTTCATATTCCAAGTGTATCAGGTTTTCTAATATTCGGGATATTTAAAGTCCATAGTCACCTGCACAATTTGTGATATCACAAATATTTGGTCTATCGAACTCCTGCCTTTCCTAATCCTAGCCTTTCAACTCTAAGCTGTTATCAATTTCTTTTACAGCCTATTGAGGATAACAAAATATTTTCACTACAGCCAACGCATGTGCAATACCTGGTAACTACAGTACATTCAGACAGGTCACGGTACTCTGGCACCTTGCCTGAGTCATGACTTTCAGTTCCCAGTCGTCAGGATTTGTTATTTCATTCTGCATTTTGCAAAACAGACTAGTTATCATAGTAGGAGTCATTTCAGTTTTAGTTAAAATCAACTCTGCAGTGATTTCTTCGGTGTTCTCCATCACGTATAGCCCTTCGTTGGCTGAGTCGCTTGAGCTTCAGACTGTCACTCGATGGGCCGGAGTTCAGTTCCCCCGGCCGGCTGATGAAGAGTTAGAGGAATTCATTTCTGGTGATAGAAATTCATTTCTCGCTATAATATGGTTTGGATTCCACAATAAGCTGTAGGTCCCGTTGCTAAGTAACCAATTGGTTCTTAGCCACGTAAAATAAGTCTAATCCTTCGGGCCAGCCCTAGGAGAGCTGTTAATCAGCTCAGTGGTCTGGTAAAACTAAGGTATACTTAACTTTTTTCTCCATCACGTAATTTTGTTCACCCCTCATTTTACATCAAAAGCTGTGAATTCTTTTATAGCATATTCAGATCTTCGTCAATTTCAAGTATGTCAATCAGGTTATCCAACTCATATTTCTTTTCACGACCTCACAAATGTTGTGCCTGAATTGTCTTTCTCCTTCTGGTAACATTATTGACGCATTCTTCACTTTAATGTGTATTTTCGTCTTTTTGTTTTCACCCATGGATACTTCATTAATAATTCTGTGGTCTACCTTAGCACCAGTGCCACTCCCTGAGCATACAGCTTTGTCAGTAACATCAGCTTGTTTGTTCAAGTATTCTCTCTTACTTCTTCTTGATTTTCGTTTAACTTTATTACCTAGACTTGCTCACTGCCCTCTAGTTACTCAGTGCCTTTAATGCATTTTGCGTTTAAACCATACATACTCCTCTGCTAATTCTAAATACTCTTCCTGAATAAATATACGCATTGTCCCCTTCCAATACCGTTTCCAATTCCTCTGCACTGTGAGCCAGAAACACCGAAGAGTCCAGTAAATATCTCTTCGATTTATTTCATCCTTGTTCTATTTTCCAATCTGACTTAGGGTTTTTACCTTCCAATTTTCTTTTTTAAATATATCCTAAGTTTTTATAAAACGAAGATTTTTTGCACTCACGTTTACCCGGGACTGTAGGGCAATTCTAAATTTTGCCATCTATTTATGTGGCAGAATCCATACAGGATCCATTGGTTAAATGCACCATAACAGTTCCGTGTAGCGTTAAGTTCCTAGCTGACTAGGGTCAACGACCCTTGCCATTGCCTGTTGGTTCATATCCAAGGTTATCCAAAGGCGCCCAGAGTTGAAGCTGAGGATACAAAACGCTCATGCCCTCATACTACTCACCTTCCACTGCTAATGGTTTCTGGTGCTCTGACTGAACAAAAACTACTTTTTAGTTTTCTGTAAAAGAAACCTATTGAGATGACTATTTGTCTGTCTGTCCGCACTTTTTCTGTCCGTCCTCAGGTCTTAAAAACTACTGAGGCTAGGGGGCTGCAAATTGGTATGTTGATCATCCACCCTCCAATCATCAAACATAGAAAATTTCAGCTCTCTAGCCTCAGTAGTTTTTATTTTATTTAAGGTTAAAGTTACCCGTGATCGTGCGTCTTGTACCGCTATAGGTGCCAAGAACACAGACCACCAGCGGGCCGTGGCTGAAAGTTTCATGGGCCACGGCTGAGAGTTTCATCGACCGTGGCTGAGAGTTTCACACAGCATTATAAACTGTACAGAAAACTCGTTTGGGCCGAAGAAACTTCGGCGCATTTTTTACTTGTTTATAGGAAATCTTACCTTTATCTGAAAGGGTCAGTCCATTAGAGAGCAAGTGGTTATACTAGTAGCTCGGGACCCTAACCAAAGTATTACCAGCTGAGCCAGCCATACTTGGTACTCATTAAGGAGCGGGGACACAACTTCTTGAATTAATATTCATACCCGATCCACCCCCAAATTACACACAGCCACAGATCTTAAAGGATATTTGTGGCTTAATATTCGTGTGTATGAAATATGTGACAAATACACACACACACACACACACACACACACACACACACACACACACACACACACATATATATATATATATATATATATATATATATATATATATATATATATATATATATATATATATGAGTATACACAAACAAACGCACACACATACACACACAAACGCACACACATGCACACAAATGTGTGTGTGTGTGTTTTTGTGTATCATACTAACATGCATGTATTTATGCTTGTAAAATGAATGCAACTACACCATGGCATTCGATCTTTTTTCTTCCATTTTCATTACACCTATCATGTATATGTTATACTAGTTAATTATTTCTATTTGTTACCTCATTCGTCAGAGATTATTATTATTATTATTATTATTATTATTATTATTATTATTATTATTATTATTATTATTATTATTTACCCAAGCCTAACTACTTGCCGAAAGTCACCTCCGGTAATGCTTATAATAATCATTTCCAATTGTTACTTTTAGGAGCCAGTTGACTTTGGGCATTGATATGAAAGCATAAATACATACATACATACATACATACATACATACATACATACATACATACATACATACATACATACATACATACATACGTAATAAAATTTAAGACCTTGTTGAGATGTGAAAAATTAGACAAAAAGGGAAATGAAATAACAAGAACCTTCCCCTCAAAAAACCCAAACTTGATTCTCAGAAATGGCTAACTGCAGTTCCACATCGCCTTTGAGTCAGTCGTTTGACAAGATGGGCTCTTCAGGAGAGCAACCCTGCCCTTTTCAAGCAAGAAGCAAGGGACTGGAATGGTCATTGGCGACACTATGCATCAAATGTAGAAAAAGACGTCCCCGGAGAGTTCCTCGCGTATATAAGAAACCACTCTTAAGATGCAATGTCCCGGCTCTCAGGAGTCTTAAATGGTCGCTTTATGGCTTCGGTCCAGTCTTAAGAAGGTCTTGCCCAGCTATCTAAGGCGAGAATATGGACTTGGGAGGCAAGGTGAAGTTAATTCTAATGCAGTATTTAAAGTTCACTAGATTTTACCGAAAATTGTGTGTAGGTTACTACGAAGTCACGCAAATTTATATTAAGGTTAATAGTGCCATTTAAATGCTTTTAATTTCGTTTTTCAATTAAACGATAAGTGATGTATGTATGAAACAGTTTCAAGTAATTATTCTTCTTACATCTTTTCAACCCTTGCTTTAATTTTATTTTCTATCCTGATGCGTGATAGTTATTTAATCTTAGTTTGCAAGTATTTATAAGTTTAGAAAATAATTTTAAAACAAAATCAACTATAAAATTTCATTTACATTTGTTTTCTCTGTTGGAGCTCAAAGATAAAAGTTAATAGTCAAGATCTGTCATCTTTTTGAAGTCTGCAGGACTTGCCTTTTCTATCGTGAAGGCAAAAACAATAAAATTTGTACTACGGAATCTTTGTACTATCTCTTAGCTTCATTTAAGTTTCGTGTAATGAATCTCTCTCTCTCTTCTCTCTCTCTCTATACATATACATATATATATATATATATATATATATATATATATATATATATATATATATATATATATATATATATATATATATATATATATATATATATATGTATATGTATATATATATATATATATATATATATATATATATATATATATATATATATATATATATATATATATATATATATAAACAAATTTTAAAGTGAATAATTTTATCTTTGCTCTTTTTACCTTTCTCTCCTTAGAATACAATGGTTTTATTTTGAAAAGTCCGATATTTATCTTATATTTAATGTCTTTTTTTAATACTACCAGTGTAATGGATATCACAAAACTACTTTTATTTATAATATCTTTTCCTTTCGTAGCCAGTTGGCACTAAAGACGAATACGTAAAAACAAAAAAAAAGTATCCTAGTCTTTTATCGATGTGTAGCAGAAATTTAATTATCCGTTCAGCTCCCGCGGCGATGGATCTGGCGGTCCTCGAAGAACCTAGTAAATGATACACAATTGTTGGTTTGACCTGATATAGACACTTCTTTCAATGCGGACAGCCCAACTATTATGTTTTTGTATACAGGTGACATATGACAAACAATAAGACCAGTGTTTGTACTATGCGTAGTATAGATCATTGAAAATAAACAAAATTTTTCATTGCCAGTACAAAGCTGAATAAAATTAATGATTTTTACAAGATAAACTCAATTATACCACCAACAATTTATTCCTGATAAAACACCAAATAGCTAGGTTGATCTCAGAAAAGTGCTAAACTACAGATTTATTCAAAAGTAGCATCAAACGGCACTCCTTGTAGTGCATTCACACACGCATATGTATAAAAGCTCACAACTGCACGGAGGTGAAAGTGAAAAATATAGGCTTTTTAAATTTCAGATCAAGATAATTACATTTCTGGCAGTATCGATAGGTCGAAGGAGAGCATACCCATTTGCCCACATGCTAGTCCTTCCACCTACCTCTCTTATATTATGTTTCATCGCACCTATCTCTCTCTCTCTCTCTCTCTCTCTCTCTCTCTCTCTCTCTCTCTCTATTTGCATATTTGCCTTGCATTGCCCTAACACGGTTTTGGAAGTCATGATCATAGTCTATGTATTGCTGTGTATCATCAGGATATATATATATATATATATATATATATATATATATATATATATATATATATATATATATATATATATATATATATATATATATATATATATATATATTACTAAAGGACCTCATTCAAACTGGATGGTATCTAACATAGTTTTTATTCATAAAAGTTACAAGCTTTCTTGGACCAACAGTCCACATTATCAATATATCCGTATATATATACTTCATAATGTGACTGTTGGTCTAAGAAAGCTATATATATGTAACTTTATGAATAAAAACCTATATTAGATACCATCCAGTTTGAATGAGGTCCTTTTAGTAATTTTACTAATTCACAGAACAATTGTGTATGTGATAAACAAATATATATAAAAAACTATATAGTAATATCCTTTTAGTATATATATATATATATATATATATATATATATATATATATATATATATATATATATATATATATATATATATATATATATATATCGAACAAGGAACTGAAGGAACGTAATGAACTATTTGTCCGTTTGTTATAAAAGATGACGAGTCGAGGATACAGACTCATTTTCAAAGCTGAAAAACACAGTTATAATATATTTTGGCCCATAAGACCTTCACAATCTGACCATCCAAGCTCTTTTTTTAAACAGTTACATAACTTTCTCAACTGTAAGTTTGTTCCTGTTTTTAATGTTCCTAATGTACCCAAATTGGCTTTTTACTTTAGAAATCATTTTATTCATGATAAGTCTTTCTATGCTCAGCTAAATGACCTTATTCACTGGCACCTTCCGGCAGTTAACAGTAGAGCCATACCCAAGAACCCGTTAACCATCGGTTCTTTTTTTTAGATATAGAGACAAGCTGAGCTCCCAGATGACTTCCAATGTCGTTTATTTATATACTTGTCCCAGATGTAAGGTGGGGAAATATGTGGGCGCTTCTCATCGCCTACTAAAATTGAGAATTTTTTGTCAGCGGGGAGTTAGTTATAAAACGGGCACCGGGTTAACTAATCCAGAATTTTCTAACTTATGGGATCATGCCAAAAAATGTCAACGGGATATCGAATATAAACATTTTAAACTTCTGTCCAGAGCCACCTCACCTCCTCAATTAGGCAATAGCTAAGTCATTATACATTAAGAAGCTTGTTCCTACTTTATACAACCAAACTACCTCTACAACTCTGTACCTGTCTTGAGTTTGCCCGTGTTTGTTTTTGTTTGATGTCGCTCAGTCCTTGGTTCCCTCTTGAAAGGCAGCAGTCTGTTTCTTACTTCTATTTGTTAAATATTGTTTTTTTATTTTTTAAATTTCCAAATTCTGAGTCCTTGTAACATTTTTATATAATTATGTTCTTCAGCTTTGAAAATGAGGCTGTGTCCTCGAAACCTCAGCTTGTATAATAAACGGACAGATAGTTCATGACGACTCCTTCAGCTCCTTGTTATGTTAGTTGACAGCAACGCTTCCCATGTCCATGTATATATATATATATATATATATATATATATATATATATATATATATATATATATATAATATATATATATATATATATATAATATATATATATATATATATATATATATATATATATATATATATAATATATATATATATATATATATATATATATATATATATATATATATATATATATAATATATATATATATATATATATATATATATATATATATATATATATATATATATATATATATATATATATATATATATATATATATATATATATATATATATATATATATATATATATAATATATATATATATATATATATATATATATATATATATATATATATATATATATATATATATATATATATATAATATATATAATATATATATATATATATATATATATATATATATATATATATATATATATATATATATATATATATATATATATATAATATATATATATATATATATATATATATATATATATATATATATATATATATATATATATATATATATATATATATATATATATATATATATATATATATATATATATATATATAATATATATATATATATATATATATATATATATATATATATATATATATATATATATAAATATATATATATATGTATGTATGTATGTATGTATGTGTGTGTATGTATATGTATCAATGCGCATATGATTTTCACGAAGGAGATTTATAAAGAAGTTATTGTTATCAGTGAATTCATTTCTTACATGAGGAAGAAAAATTTCTCCATTTCATTTTTAAGTTTAGCTTGATGATAACTTGACAAAAATGCAAGGATATGAAAAGATAATCGTAAAGAGTAAATTTGATAATATACTTTAGAGTTAAACAGTAAAATGTAGCACATAAATAATGTCCTCTCGAGAAGTGTATTATTAGGAATGGTTTATTGAACTATTTATCTTCGGGGTAGGGGATAATAAATTGTCTTACTCATAAAAGATGAATATTAAAGATCATTCACAAAATTATTTCAGCGACAGTAAATCTATTTCAAGATATGCTACAACGATAACATAAAAGCTATGTATGTTTCGATACACAAAATTATCGTAAGAGTTTGCTTTCTGTCACAGTCATAAGGTGTCATTATATTTCAAATCATATTGTAATCACGTCATATTTTCAACTCATGAAAGTGAATCGGTTCAAACTCTCTCACATGTGGAATAATCTTGCGAGAATCTTCCACAGCCAGGAGGAAAACAGCCGTAAATCAGCTGTGTAATGGCCGGGAAAATCTCATAAATAAAGTCGATATTTATTCCCTCATTAACGGTCACCCTTTGCTTCTTTCGGCAATTTTTTTTCTCGCCAGTCTGTTCACATATTATTCTCAGTATCCATTATTGAGCCCAGCTATATATTTTTGCAGATGGACCGTATTATATCGACGATTTTGATTTATTATACGATCTGTTATCAGAGTCGAAAGAACTGTTTAGGTGTTCTTGTTCATGCCACATTTCTCAACTCCGTTATATCTTATTATTTCCACAGAAAGTAAAATATTAAAACTACACTTTCTATAATCTGATAATTGAATATAATTCTCTCTCTCTCTCTCTCTCTCTCTCTCTCTCTCTCTCTCTCTCTCTCTCTCTCTCCTGTTTTTAAGCACATTTCAGTTCGGAATTCTTCCTAAAGTCATCATCATTACCCTTCACCTTCTTAAAACTCATTACTTACTTGGTATTAATGTAATAATTAACTGCTCTTACCATGTATCCGTTTTTGTTTCTGTATTTTGTGTTCCCACGGGAAAATCCATATCATATACCCGACTGCTCATAATATGTGCCGAACATTTGAAGCCAAAGCCATATATGCTTTTTATTATAATAAAAGAGTTCAGATACAGAGATTTGTTAGAAAATAAAAGAAATTCACAAAATACATGAAGTTATATTCTCCTATGGAGACGCGAAATATTAAATACCTTCATTATAAAACTAAATACGACATTTTATCGGTTCAATACAACAAAATAACTTATTATTAGTAAGATACCTTAGAACGAGGCTCGAATATGACCAGTGAGTGGATTTTTATAGAAAATTATTAACAGATTTTGAGAAAATTAGCCAAAATTCAGACAGCGGTCACCTTAATTCGTACTGCTAACACTTCAGTTATTCAAGGATATTTTGGTACTCATTTATGTAGGGAGACTGTCGCAGATTGCGGTGTCCCCTCCTTGAGTTGTCTGGATGAGAGAGAGAGAGAGAGAGAGAGAGAGAGAGAGAGAGAGAGAGAGAGAGAGAGAGAGTACAGAATTAGAGTATAACGTATTTGCGTATCGGTAGCATAGAAAAGGGACGAAAAATCAAAGATGGTCACATGAGAAAGCCTCGGAATTCTTCAACGTTTCCTTTTCTAATGAGAAAATGTTCAACTATATTCATAAAGAAAATTGTTGAGAAGACAATGACCAGTTTTTTTTCGGTAATGAATTGTTTTTGGTGGACGATTAAAATTTGGCAAAGCTTAGTATTTCTTACTCGAATTTTCAGTACAACGTATTCTATATTTACACGAAAACCTGCTCCAGTTTTAAGGGCCTGTTTCTACCAAGAGTTCATTTAATATGAAATGTATTTTGCCTTTGTTGGTTTTAAAAATTTTGTTGGTAATTCGTGCAGTACAGTTTTACGTTCTTTTATAAAAAGAAATATGAATTATAAGGTAATCTCTGTAGAGCAATATTCGATCTTTGTACTTCTTCAGCAAACGAGCTATTGGAATAGTTCAGACATTTTGAATGTTTCTAGAAAACGTTTATATTGAATTACATCTTTCCTCTGTTTTCTAATTCTTCTTTCTCTAAATCTGGCCACCTAAATGGGAGATTTATTTTCCTTTTTATCTCAAAATTCATATGATAGAGTAGTTGCATAACACTGATTCGTTCAACATGAAATCGATATTTTTAACTTCTTTCACATGCAATCGTATCACTTTCCCTTTTAAGCTAGTCAAAAAATCTTTCAACAGTTAAAAGTACCAATGTAGTTTAAAAATAAAATAACAGATGATTGATGAAAAAGAATATTCTTGGCAAGAATAGAGTTCTTCAAGTTTACATAAGAAAAATGAACAAAGATAGAACCCTCTCCTCTCTCTCTCTCTCTCTCTCTCTCTCTCTCTCTCTCTCTCTCTCTCTCTCTCTCTCTCTCTCTCTCTCTCTCTCTCTTTCTTCGCTAGGATGAAAGTTTCTGGCCCCATCTGAAGTGTCTGAATAGAGAGTGCTGGCATCAATGCAAACATTGCTGTAGCCTTGGGGAGTAATGTAAAAGTAGACTTGTATCAATGCCAGCATGACGTCACGCTGTTATACTTATCTTTTTTTCTCTCTCTCCATTATTCAAATACGATTCTTCCACCTTTCGTAAAAGTTGGATGAGATAGTACCAAAGATCAGAAAATCACAAGGAAGCCATTTCCTCCTTTCATCTTGGAAAAATCGCAGAAATATCTGATGAGAAAAATTCTTCAAGGGGGACACTTCTTTAGCATTGCTCATAATGTATTCCCTTTGGTGTTGCACAATCGACGGGATTCTAAAGAGTGAGTTTTAAGAAGAACGGAAGAAGAAAGTGAAGAGGAATCGCAGTACTTTGTTTTTCATGGAATGTGTGCACCTGTAAATAAATCATGGGGAATGTGCAGGGAAAGATCAAAGTATTTTGATGTTTGCTTTCGTTTCTGGATACACACACACACTCACACACACACACACACACACACACACACACATATATATATATATATATATATATATATATATATATATATATATATATATATATATATACATACATACATATATACATACATACATGTGTGTATGTGTGTGTTTGTTGCACCTATGGATACACTTTATATATATATATATATATATATATATATATATATATATATATATATATATATATATATATATATATTTATTATATATTATAGATATGTGTGTAATAACATAAATATTAATATGTATTTGAAATTATGATAATCATAATAACAATAACAACAATAGTAATGCTTATATGATACTGTTTAATCTATTTCAATGTTAACCAGTGATTGAGCGCGAAAGAGAGGAGTGAGTTGGTACCCGAGAGTTGTTTTGAAAAAAGATGCTTAGCTAATGGCAACGTCTGCATCAGAAAATGACGGTGCCAGACTGTTGTCAATTTTTGCCGCTTAACGGCACAGTATTTATTTCATTCAAGGATGTTGATATTTTCTGTGTTTTTCACTAATACCCTTTCGAAGATTTGCTTTATAGCTTGATAATGCAGTATGTAACGCAGTCATGGTTTTTTTTTTTTAAGAAAACCAAGCTATTAAGTACCAAACCTAAAGACGAAAGTGTTTATGTACGTGCTGCTTTGGAATAGCAACATTTTTTAAGTAGGTCGTTTCAAATATTCATTTTATTTTTTATCTATTTTATCGAATCTAATTAGGTAAATTTGTAGTAAATTAAGTTCTCGAAAGAATTGAAATTGGGCTGAAACTGGTATTTGCCTTCTTTTAATTAGATGTCCTAGTTTGTGCACTAAAACACCAAGTGTATAATAAATCAGGAAATTATTAGAGTAAATAACAACCAGGGTCTACGCTGATTATCACTGAACCCTTACTGTCTAAATGGACGACCCACGTCATTTGCAGTCCACTGACGTGTTGCAGTAACACTTTCCTTACATTCTGAGAACAGCAAATCGGACGCTGGCCCATACACTCTCTCTTTCATCAGTTTGGAAAATGTCTTTTATCTGAAGAATAGTCAACCATTTCGTCAAAAATGACTTGACCAGGCATAACGAGCTTCGTATGATTCTTTCTACATGAGCATATAGGACCCAGTGGCGAAAGAGACTGCTTGGCCAGCCCAGTGGACTTATGTTCGCGCAGAAAATATGATTTGCACTCAGAAAAACTGGATGTAAGGGTTTCTTTTATTTTCTCGTTATGTAGTAGACTAAGCTATGGTATCTGTATATAAATTAGCTTTCAAGGCGAAAGTGATTGAGGTCCTCTTAAAACGACCTTGACTTTGAATTATAAAGTAACTATGATTTTCTACCCAATTATTAAAATATATATTTCTAGACTGTAATATTAAAAGAAATATTATTGATGAAAGTCCAGATATGGCCACTACCAAAAATGAAATCAAATTGCAGTGAAAACCAGGAAACTACAATTTCCTCCACCAAGAACCACAAATAGTCTCCTGGGAATAATCACTAATGGCCTGCCTTCCTTACTTGGGTGTCACTGAGTGTTTTGCCATTCCAAGAAGTTCTCCCTATTACACTCCTATACTACAAGATGTCCAACGTTTAGGCTCTTGTTAGTGTACGCTGAGATTGTAATTAAACTGTACTTGACTGGTTTTCTTAGTTTGTATTATAGTTCTTTCGCACGGTAACATTGGTAGCTACAAACTTTAGAAACTTAAGTGTACAATCTTAGGTAACAACATTTGCATTTATCAGGCATATTTCCCCTACTCTTAGGCCGGTAAATTGTAAATTAACAACATAACGACTTAACTTAGGTAGAATAAAATCGAACAAAAGAAAGAAACTACATAAATCTAAAAACTACGAAGTTTTAAGAATATGTAATTTGAGGAGCATGCTCCCTTCACTTACATTGGAAATGTATATATGTACATTCCTATAACAAAAGGATTCCATTGATACAATAAGAAAGGTTCCTACAACATAAACCCTTAGGGTGTAAGGTTTACATTCTTAACCTAAAAAAGCGTGAAAGGGGAAAACATATCCTCTCATTGTTTCGAAACTTCAGTGTTTGGATTACGAAAGTTCTGAAGTCACAAATATACCTAAATGTCGGAAGTTCACTGTGAGAGACGTAAAAAATAGAAGTAGCGGAATAGTTTTTTTTTCTCAAAAGTACAGTGTATAGTTTCAGGAACAGAACGTCAGAAGAATCATAAACTTTCAAATTCAAAAGTTGGATTGTATTAGAAAAGGAATGTTCCAAAAGTGGATTACTTCAAGAAAAAAATGATTTAAAATCTTACACGTCTAGCAGTCCTAAGAATTCCCCGGTACATATTTATAGAGGAAGTTTCCGAGAATTATTGACAAGGAAGTAAAGGCTGGCTTTTTAAATGAGGTTTTTTACTAGAAAAGTTTTACAATAGAAAAAAAATAACTGTTAGATAACATCTTTAAGGGAAAAATCTTAGAAAAGTATTCCAATAAAACGATATGAGGTTATAAGAACCAAGAGAAAATTCCCTTCTTTTATATATGAATGGTCAAGTTTGTATTAGGAATAATACTAGCATTTATATCTGAACTGAAGATCTAAATGACTTTCATTTTTGTTCTCGAATTTTTATGTTCACATACTATACGTTGATCTAATTTCAAATCATAAACCTATTTCATTTAATTCAACTCAGCTCCCAACTCTTCTCTCATAGTTAGGCTCTTGCATTGAGTTTCCATTTCATCAGATATCCAGCTTTTTACCATTATTTTAGGAAAACCTATAAGGATCTCTAAACCTAAAATATAAATATATTTTCACGTCAGAAATATTATAGTACAGAATTTTACATAAATTCATTTGTCATCTGATGAGATGTAATGCATACTCAGCCATGAGGATGAATTTTTAGGCAGCTCTTGTTAATGTTAATTGCATTAGCTCTCCGGGAGGTTAAGTTTGGTTAGATTAGCTTAGGGTAGGCTTTGAGGGGTGACATCAATACTCAGTACCCTTCTCAAAATGAAGTCGAAACCAGTTTTAATTCAAAAGTCACTATTATAAGCTTAATGTAAATTTCGTCCCTAACCCGGTTAGTCCTTAATAGGTTATGGGAAGCCATTAGATGCCACAGGGAAATGATTATATATTGGAATCATATAACATTATTACTAAACTTTACTCATCTTAAAGAAGTATTACATTAAAATAATATGATTATTTAGTTATGTATCGTACTTTTTAATGTAGTAACATTTATCTACTTTACTGTATAAGAAAGTGAAGAGTTTAACAAAGATGATAAAACATATATATGAATGTTGTTTTATCATGAATAAGATAAATGTGTCATCACAACTATTACAATCATGATAATAATGATAGTTAACTCATCATATCTGTGCATCTATTTAAAATGTCCTGAGACAGGCATAATGTTTCATAATATAATCATAATCACCATCATCAACATTGCTTATGATTCCTGTATATGGAAAAATATCCAGTAAATGGAAAACACGCAGAGAGAGAGAGAGAGAGAGAGAGAGAGAGAGAGAGAGAGAGAGAGAGAGAGAGAATCATAAACTTACAGGAAATAATAAGACAGAACTCTAATAAGATCCAATTAAAAACCGCCGACTCTTGAGCAAGCAACATCTCATTGTAATATCTGGCGGAAAGGAAGGAAAATTATTCCCAGTATAAAAAGGAATCAGAGGCGCTGTGATGGAACGGAATGTTCCTGTCTGAAACATATGAATGAGAAATATGACTTTAAGACGACCACAGGCGTTGGGGAGGCCGGGTGGCTGGGGTGGTTAGGGGGTCGAAATAGCCGCGCATGAAATCCGAGGTTACAGCCGACCGCGTCAGATGCGAGATATCTGCGACGACAAAAGGCCAACGGGGCAAAGATAAGGCAAAGCCAAGTGAGCTTAATTTGCTCAAATGTCCGCCACGGAATCGTTACCGGGGCACACATATCCTTTTAATAGCGGACTAATGTCAGACGGCGCAACCTCCCTCGCTATATTTGAACTTCAAACTGTTGTTCCATATCTCTTTCGGGAAAACGTTCTTTTTGTTTCATAATTCTTACTTTGTCTGTCTTACCATCAACAAAATTCATATGTTAGTCAATAAAGGTTTTCTTTCTGTGTAAATAAATATAATATAATATTACCTACTCTTGAAAGTTGAAATTCACGTTTAATGTTAAAAAGGATAGGAT
>NC_089742.1:77523624-77526124 GCF_040412425.1 Macrobrachium rosenbergii | reverse complement strand
ATATGTAGAATCTACTGGTCACTTTTACCAGACACATATGTAATTCTAATAGCCACAATGCCCTCTTAACTTCTCGAATTCTTCGCACTTTTTTGGATGTGCTTGTAACTATGAAGCCGTACATCCAGACGCAAGAAATTGAAGACTGTGATTGTCAGGGTGTGTATATAAAATTCCGTGTAAGTCTTGTGACAACTTTTATATTGGCCAAACCGGGAAAGCACTGGAAAAAAGAATTGAACAGCATAAGAAATGTGAGATATGCACAGGGGAACAGTGGTATATTTGTACATGTTAGTGAGAAAACAATCATGCTATCAACTGGGAAGGGGCAAAAGGATTGTATATTCTAATAATGCACTGGAAAGGAATATCATTGAATCTAGCTTTATAAAAGAAAGTTACAACCATAATATGAATATCAGTCAAGGGATGTATAAACTTGATCCTTTAATATCAAAAGAAATTTGTAAATTGTTTAAACTTTAAGGTAGGCAGTAGAGATGTATGAAAATAGGATTATCATATTTGTAAACACAGTACGTGGGTAGTAGTGTTAATGAGTTTCCAAACTCCGCCTCCGTGACACCTGTCAGGTGTGGATCTGAGGTGGCGTAGGGTTTGTTTATCAGCATTGTCCCCTGAGAGTATATTGTGATTTTTAGCCAAATGAGTTTTGAAGGCCACTCCTACCTCGACACCGGCCTGAGTGGGGATATGTAGTCTCTAATGGTTGTGTATGTTCGTCAGTACTGTTCTTGTAGTATATATATTTGTGACTTCTCATACTCTGTATCAGTCCTTCGTCAATGGCTTGGAAATAAAGTCGAGACCGGTCAGGACCTACACCCCGTTTCTTATTTTTCACCTGTGGTAATGTGTGATAAATGAATCACGTACAAAAGTGATAATAATCATCTATCTATCTATATATATATATATATATATATATATATATATATATATATATATATATATATATATATATATATATATATATATATATATATGAATGAGACCGTAATTGTTATCCTCATCGTCAAAATGAATTTCTTTATCACTGCCATAAGGATACAATTAAGCCCAAGAACTCTGTACTTGAGCAAAAAAATTAGGCTGCGAAATTTAAAGACAATAAATCTGAACAAATGTAGAAAGCATCAGGAACTGGAGCCAAACGACCCGGTGCGTTCCCGTCTGGATTCCAGAAACGCAACAACTAGTATATAACGGAGGACAATCCGAAATCCGAAATTGAAACTGAATTATTTCCATGGCTGTTATTTCGCTGTGAGCAAGTTAGAGGCAGACTCTGCGCTGATGGATTATGTATTACAATATCCACACTAGCATTGTTTACAGTTCGTTTTATTGCAGGAAGGTATTTAGACTTTTTTTTACATGAAAGCATTTAATGATTTTTACTCTGGCGCAGAGAGAGAGAGAGAGAGAGAGAGAGAGAGAGAGAGAGAGAGAGAGAGAGAGAGAGAGAGACTTTTTTGAAGGGATTCAAGGGTAAGGAAAGTATCTTTTCAAAAGATTAAAAATATTTATGGGATATGTGAAAAATATTTGAAAATAGTAAAATAACTTCATATGATATTCCAAGATCTTCATTGAGGAGATTATAACTTTCCTTATGCAAATTATTTGAACCCATTTGTACTGAAGAATTTTCAGATGAACGGCAGTTTTAAGTATACAAGTGTAGAACAAATTTTAGTATATATCAGTTAATAGAGAGAGAGAGAGAGAGAGAGAGAGAGAGAGAGAGAGAGAGAGAGAGAGAGAGAGAGAATGTTGAAAGTGAACAGAGAGAGTAAAATTCGCAATTCAAAATTATGAAACATGTGACGATGTTGATTTAAACATTTTTAATATTCTAGTTGTTTAGAGAAATGTACCCACTTTAGTTGATATTAAGAATTTATGTTAGAAATCTTGGTTCCACTTCTTGCGATCTACAGTATACTTAAACTTGAGCTCTTCGCCGCTCCATGCTACAATACCTTAAGCTTAAACGCTCACAGCCATTATATGGTCTCTGCCAGTGAACATTTCAAACTCTTGTGACATTATACAAAAGGACTAAATGTATAATTAGGATACAGGCTCACTCACATTGTTTCATAATTTATGGTCTTGCTAAAGGCATGAATTTTAAGAAAAATCAATTTTGGAATGTGATTATCAAACTCAAACACGTAGGTGCCTGAATTTCATCATGTATATTTCCTTATTAGATCCTTCCCACACATAATTCATGTAGTTTGCCTTTCATGACCGAAAACTAATATTAAAGATGATTTTATCAATACATCTGTTTCTAGATCCTCGAACTCTGTCTCTATAGTCAATAAGAGAAAAATATTTTTATACTATGTTGTCCATACATGCCATAATTCTTTCGAATATTTGATTCCGTTGTATCAGTATATAACAAGCGAAACGCATCCATCCGATTGCATAGCAAACACGTTACTGGTTTAACAAGAGAAGC
>NC_089742.1:77508624-77513624 GCF_040412425.1 Macrobrachium rosenbergii | reverse complement strand
GTGTGTGTGTGTGTGTGTGTGTGTGTGTGTAAAATTGTAACAGCCATGCCCTCATAACTTTTCGAGTTCTTCGCATCTTTTTGGATACGCTTGTCACTGCAAAGCCTTAGATCCAAATGTCAGAAATATGATGTAATTCTGATGTCCTGTAGCGGGAATCGAACCTACATCCTAAGTAATCAGAACATGGTTATGTTGCGTGACCTCGTTCTGATTAATCGAGATGTGGGTTCGGTTTGGGAGGTGATCCTGTAGTTTACTGGTTGAAGGGAGAATAAAGTGTGTATTATGTTGATTGGACAGTGGAAGCCGGGTTTTCTATGGGTTATTTCAATTCCCTAGATCAGTGTTTGTCCCTGGTATCCACACTGTGTTGAAAGATAGCTTGTAAAGAGGCCTGAGTCAACGTAATAGTTGTGGTGGGCTTAGCATGTCCCTTCAGTATATTTAAATTTATACACTATATTCATCGACTCTGCAACATGCCTCCAATCACAATGCTGTTTTTCATCATCAAGGCATTGACCAAATTAAGGCAATAGTATATTTGTAAGGTTATTCAAATGTCTGCAGAAGTTGGTTTCATTCCATACATAATTATCCCTTTTATGGCTTGTTAAAATTTCTGTGTTGGTTATGGTATGCTGTATTAGGACTGTAAAGACACACAAGGTCCGTAATTCGCCTGAGCCCCATACTCGTATCACATGTAACTTCACTAAGACATTGTATCACCAAGATCCTTCTCTAGTTCGTCAATCCTTATAATTCTATGGAACAAGCAATATTATCGCAGGTGGAATGCATAGGCATTTTAAGGACGATTCCCACCAGCTTCACGATGCGGCAATGGGTATAATCCTTGAAAGAACTTAGCTTTACAGAACGACAGCATTTCCTGAGGTACCCCAGAGAACATCTTTTATCGATTTCTTTAGATTTGCATGAAAAAGGCTCCTGTATATCTCAAACGGGATTCCTCTTTCGATAGGTAGATGGAGCTGCGAAAGGCTTCCCTCTAGGTAAAATTTAGCACATCAATACACAAAAAATTAATTATTATACACACATACTTGAGCGTCCATGGAAAGTGACCTACCTCCTATAAGTACTATGTTGCTGTTAATGCCTGCATGAAAAGAGCTTTTTCGCACAGTAGTAAGGAGAAGGCTATGCATGAAGATTGAGACAGCTCCACACTAACAACGGATATAGCAGGCACCTTGTGAAAAGCTGCATCTATGTAACTTGATAAATTTGCAAGAATCGCAAATAAAGACAACCGAGCATGAAGGAAAGTAAGGTTGTCCTTTACTGCAGAAAAACCAGGGGCGTCATTTGGGTGGGGGCAACTGCCCCCCCTAAAGACTCAACTTGCCCCCCTCACACCCTCAAGCCCCAAGAAGTAACAGCAGCGGGTTTTCCATTATTCCTACCGAAATTCAAATGTGTCACCACATTAAGCTATATCTATCTATCTATCTATCTATCTATCTATCTATCTATCCATCTATCTATCTATCTGTCTCTCTGTCTATCTACCTATCTATCTGTCTATCTGTCTATCTATCTATCTATCTGTCTATTTATCTATCTATATTTCTCTATCACACACAATGTTTGTCTGCCTATTTTGCTGAAATACCTTGCTTATGTGGCTTCAAAAAGCGCATAAAATAGCTCAAAATCAAAAAAACCCCAGCTGGATAGGCTCCAAAGTTTCGCCTTAGGTCACGAAACCATCTTTGCCCCCCCCCAACCCCCATAACAAAAATCTGAAATGACGCCCCTGAGAAAAAACATATTGTAACTGATACAGAAATGTTGTAAGACCATGAAAGGGAGAATTAGACGTGGAATAACGCCCCATTCCACAGACATTCGAGCATCACTACAAGTACACTGCTACCCGAACCTGGTCAACGCCCTGGTGATATGGAACAAACCTTCCATCATAAAGATACTGGAGAGTCGACCATCGAAGCATTGAGATTTAAATATACGTAAGTGAATATGCCAGTACTTTAAAAACTGCAGTGTTGGATCACTACCATCACTACCACTCCACGTTTCAACGTTATATGGAGGCCTAAAACCGGAAGCCCCCACTCCAGACACTGCTAGACAACACTGAAATACTCGGTGGGTAATCCCACTAATACTGTATACAAATATTGGAAGCTGGAAGCATTTACCGTAAGGTCCAACACACAACGTTCTAAGTAACGCATGCTATCTTCCTCTCAATCCGGAGACTGCCGGATCGCCACCAGAAAAGGAGCGTACCAAAGATTCGCCTTAGGTCACGAGAACCACCCTCGCGCCAGAATTCCAAAGCCCTGCCCTTGTATATAGACCCGACAAAAACACCAGACGCTGACTTCGAAACATGGACAAGCAGCCTTCCCTGACTCACGACAGAAACGAGCGTGAGGCACATCGAGCAATAGGGAAGCATCATTTATATTTCATCTTATATTTTGGCTAAAACATCTACAATGTATAAATATGACGTGTATCAAAACTGCATTTAATACCTAAGAACAGTGACTCGGGAATGTGAATAATCATGTGTTACTTATGGGTTGAATTAAAAGTCTGTTTCACATATTTGCATAAGATAACGCGAGGTAATAGAACATTCTTCTGCTGATTGATAATTTTGAATTGTATTTTATATTTCCTGTATACACACAGCAAGGAAACAGAGCCCCCGTCTTGGAGACCCGGCCCCAGAGAAGAATATGCATTTAGTTAGAGTTGTAGATATGAACACTCGACTTCATATTTCATCATATAAATACAAACCGTTCAATAACACGTCAATAGTGAAGACGAGTTTATTTTGTAACTTGTTGAAAATTTGGTAAACAGAAAAAAAATAATTTGGGTATGTATGAGGTGAAATAGAACTATATACTTATTGGTGGTGCACTTAATTAGCATTGACTTCAATTCTATTTAAGATACTGGTGAATGACGCAGAGTATGCGAAAGAGTTTAGGAAGTTATTCTGCAGGGTTTTCTTCCACGATTCAAATATTTTTACAATGAATATGGAAGTAGCTGTGTTGTCGTTTAATCTTAGAGCCATAAAAGACACGTTGAGGGAAATAGTTTAAGGGAAATTATGGAAAGATTTAATCAAATATATATATATATATATATATATGGAAAGATTTAATAAATGAGATATTTGTTTATGTATTGATCATATAAATATATATATATAAATATATATATATTTATATATATATATATATATATATATATATATATATATATATTATATAATATATATAATTTACTTAAATACATGAGATATTTATGTGTATTGAGGGGAACAACAATTAAAAAGTTGATCAGATTGCTACTTAAGACGGGTTTAAATCTTTATCTTAAGAGGTGCTGAAAAAGATAAGCTCACAAACTATGTCAAATCGTTACTTCTGCGAATAATCAATCATCAAACAATTTTACAGTGAGTTGAAATAAATTAGATACCTATTTGATTTCTCAAACATATTTTTTTCGCCTTTATGCAGTTCGGAAAGGGACATTCAGAGCACAATCATGTCCAGAAGTTCTATAATATAAGGCAATATAGAATTTGTAGTTTGAATTCGGATGTTTTACATTATCCTTATTCAATCACTTTCGGATACTCTCTTTCATGTTTAAGGGAAATTATGGAAAGATTTAATCAAAATGTAGTTTACTGAATCAAGATCCTACCCATACCTTCCCCAGACCCTCTATTCTTCCTTGAAACTCCTCCGTGTACCTGTCAGTTATGTACATTTTTGGACACTGTTAATCGGGCTAGAAAATCTTCTTTTCCATAAGGAAAAAGTGATCATTTGTTGTAGAGTCTAACAATAGTGATTTTCCGATTTGAAAATATTTACCCGTAAAGCCAAGCAGTAGGGCAGATTCAGCCATTCAGCGCTTATGACAGTGATAAGGTGAAGTTGAAGTGGTTGGACAGCAATCTGGAAGAAAAGAAACGGGAAAGGAGGTAACTAAAGGCCAAAAATGGATGCAGTCAAGGGCTGAAGAGACAGCGCTGACAACCTTTAATAATGCTTACCGTGCACCACTAGCGGATCCAGGAAAATTTCATGGGGGCACCAATTTTCATATTATACATATATATATATATATATATATATATATATATATATATATATATATATATATATATATATATATATATATATATTATCATTATTTCTATAAAAGATTTCTCCCATTTTATATTTCTCATTTATGTTATTATTATCTAAATCTTCAATATTATTATTTTGTCATTATTATTTTTTATGGGGAAGTGCCCAGGTCCCCCGCCCCGGATCCGTAGTGCGGTGCACCACGTGAGGTCACGGACGTTACTACGTCTCTATGGGTCTTTAAAAAGGAGCAGTTTGCATACAAAGATTCGTTCACTTAACTGTACAGCACTGAATAATCTTTCATATCTGAATACACATTAGTTTTAAGCAAGATGGATAGCTTATTCTACTATTTTGCTGAAATCAATGCTAATTTGACATCACACTGTAGCAAATCCAATATTTCTTTTTACATTTTCGCATTTCTGCCAAAGCACTTTAAAGGCCAAGTAGAATGATGTTAGTGTATTATTTCGATAATCATTGTAAAAGCGACACAGTGAGTGTCCAATACTAGTGATGCAATGTTTTTAGCCATTAAACAGCTTTAATAACTTGAAAAAAGTTGTTGTCATGTGTCAGACTGACATTTAAGAATTTTATCTTTTGCTGAGTTATATCAAATTAAAATTACCTTTCATGTATGACGCATCTTGGACATTATAAGATATGAAGATGACGTAACAAAAAGTAGAAATACATACAGCCCCACACACACACACATATATATACAGTATATATATGTGTGTGTATGTGTATTTCTACTTTTTGTTACGTCACCTTTCATATCTTATAATGTCAGTGATGCGTCATTCATAGCAAGTAATC
>NC_089742.1:77503624-77506124 GCF_040412425.1 Macrobrachium rosenbergii | reverse complement strand
TACAGATAAAAACTTATTTTTAAGCCTCTGTACAAGCATGTGGAATCCAAAGGAGTGTTAGCAAGTAGTCAGTATGCATATAGGAAGCAATTAGGTATCTGCAATGCTCTCTTAGATTTGAAATGCCATTTGCAAGAAAACCTTGAAAGTGGTTCTGAGTTTAGAGTGATTCAAATAGATTTTAATGTTGCTTTCGATTTAGTAAATAATAAGCATTTATTTAGAATCTTCCAGAATCTTTAAGTGGATGGATATGTTTTAGGATTACTTCAAGATTTCCTTACAGGTAGGCAGCAGTTGATGGGATCGTTAGTGAACCAAGACCTGCTGTGTGTGGAGTTCCACAGGGTAGTGTCTTTGGTCAGCTATTGTTTTTAGTGTATAAAAGTGAATGGTTGTTGGTCTGGAAAACAAGATTGTTTATTATGTTGATGATGTAACACTTGTGGGTGTATTGAAGTCTCCACTTATGAGAAATGAAGCTACCCTTAGTCTTAATTGTGACATGGAGCTGATTACTGAGTGGTGCAGTCGGTGGGGTAAGAGATTGAACTCCAATAAAACGAAAACATTATTGATTAGTAGATCCCGTACTAATTTGCCACCCCATCCTCCCCTTGAAGTGGATGGAACTTTGCTGAATAAGTCTGAAGCTTGATGCAACTTTTAACTCAGTTCTTGCTTTTGGGAAATATCTAACGGAAGTTAGATATTGTACGTATGGCCTCATATATGTATAATAATTATAAAATCAATGCGGTCTGTTTTAGGTCATTTGCTTCTGCTGTAGATTTATCTCTTTTAGGTAGAGTGGTTCTTGGTAGTAGGTTTCTGTTTCCTTACATTGGCAGTTATTACTTAGACCATCGATACATGATTTTTGCTTATCAATTTTTCATTTTTCATTTTTGCATTTTAACAGAGATCTTTTACATTCACAATTGATCCCTGATCCTCTTTTCCTGCCGAGAGCGACCATATTTGCTGAACAGCAGCACCGATATGCAATGAATATGCCTCGCTGTCGACCTTCTCAGTTCCAGAGGCTCTTTTTTTCCTCACACCGTTAGACTGTGGAACGGCCACTTTGAGGAAGTTGTGCAATTGGAACCTCAAAAATCCAAGCGAAGATGTCGTGCACTGCTACCGTAAAACAATTCTCGTTATATTTTAATAGTTTACTCACATTTTTATCTGTTTATTTATTATTTTTTCAATTAATTTTTTTTCTTTTCTTATAACCAATCTCTTCTTTCTGTATTTCATTATTACTTCTGTTACTTCTTTCAAATGAACACCATATTTTTTGGAGCATGAATTTTAAGTCAATGGCCCCCGTGGGCTAGTTCCATAAGAATAGGATTCATCTTCCGAATAATAATAATAATAATAATAATAATAATAATAATAATAATAATAATAATAATAATAATAATAATATGTCACTTTATTCAGTACAGTCACCTTCCTTATTAAGTACGTCGGCCAGCTCTTAGCAAATATCAGCCCTGGAGAAAAGAAAATAGTAAGAAGAATTGAAAAGATTTTATATAAAATCAATTCCACTGATGCTGCCATTCTTTTTAACCGAATAATAATAATAATTAACATCAGGAGAGGTATCTTTCTAGGCGACTCACTGTCCCCACTACTCCTTGTAGCAGCCATGATTTCCATGACAAAAGTACTGCAGAAGATGGATACTGTGTGCCAACTCAAGAAAGGAGGCAACAGAATTAACCATCTGATGTTCATGGACGACATCAACCTGTATGGTAAGAGCATCAAGGAAATAGATGCCCTAATCCAGACTGTAAGGATTGTATCTGGTGACATCAAGATGGAGTTTGGAATAGAAAAATGCTCCTTGGTCAACATACGAAAAGGCAAAGTAACAAGGATTGAAGGGATAAAGCTACTAGATGGGAATAGCATCAAACACATAGGTGAGACAGGATAAAAATACCGGGGAATAATGGAAAGAGAGGATATAAAACACCAAGAGGTGAAGGACGCAATCAGGAATGAATATATGCGGAGACTTAAGGCGATACCCAAGTCAAAACTCAACGCCGGAAACATGACGAAAGCCATAAACATATTTGCAGTACCAGTAATCAGACACAACGCAGGAGTAGTGGAGTGGACGAAGGCTGAACTCAGCATAGACAAGAAAACTAGGAAACACAGGACAATGCACAAAGCACTACTCCCAAGAGCCAATACACACAGACTATACATAACACGAAAGGAAGGGGGAGAGGGCTACTAAGCGTAGAGGTCTGCATTAACATCGAGAGCAGAACACTAGGGCAATATCTGAAAACCAGTGAAGACGAGTGGCTAAGGAGTGCATGGAAAGAAGGACTGATAAAAGTAGATGAAGACCCAGAAATATACAGAAACAGGAGAATGAAAAACAGAACAGAGGAATGGCACAACCAACCAATGCACAGACAGTACATGACACAGACTAAAGAACTGGCCAGCGATGAAATAT
>NC_089742.1:77486124-77498624 GCF_040412425.1 Macrobrachium rosenbergii | reverse complement strand
ATAATTAAGGAGTTTTTTAATTCTGTGAATTAGCTCCAGATGCCTTAATTAATTTTA
Organism: Macrobrachium rosenbergii; assembly: GCF_040412425.1. Lineage (NCBI taxonomy): Eukaryota > Metazoa > Arthropoda > Malacostraca > Decapoda > Palaemonidae > Macrobrachium > Macrobrachium rosenbergii. The sequence goes on along the minus strand of NC_089742.1, from coordinate 77,498,567 downwards.
AGGAGCAACGGATTTTCTGTGTCGATTCCAGGCATTTGTATCAGGTAGGAAACATGCAATAATCGCAATACACTGGTCATCGACTCGTGTAAGCAGAGAGATGACAGATGAGTTAAAATTCCCTCAAAATGGCTATCATATGGACAATAATAAAAAGAGCAAGATTCGAGGAGGTTAATAATTCACTTATATCACTGTCAAAGGGACAATTTGCTCATTAATTCATTGAGTTCAAAGGGGCACTTGACATAATTTCACTGCACTTGAAGGGAATACTGAAAGGAATAATAAAGATCAAAAGTTCGATATAAAGAATAAAGTTAAGGGAGACTCCTTCAATTTCTAGACCTACCTTTATGCAGCGTGGCTATGCTTAGCAACATGAGTGTATCCTCCTTCCTTCATAAGGCGTGGCACGCAGAATCAATGGTTGCTTAACTTCAGGACATCAATGGAGAGACCGGGTCCCCCTTTTGGATAAGCCCTGGGAAGGGTCTTGGGAGAGTTCTTACTCTGCCGACGGCTGTTGGCTACAGACTCCTTGTCTTCAAAACAACGTTGTCCTGGCTCACTATATGCCTTGGGACTGTGCCTCGCCTTGTAAGGCCTGGAAACATGAAAGAATTCGCCAGCAGAAGGAACAGGAAAACAAGAATTTGGGAAAGGCAGGGACACGTATTCTCCCCTGGGGAAGATTAACGAAGGGGATAAGATAGATATGGACCCCCACACCCTGAAAGTTCCCTGAGACAGCTCAAAATTTTTTAGTTATTTGAAATGGGAATCTTTCAGTTTCTTAGTGGGCATAAAGTCCTATATCCATTACAACATATAGAACTAAACAGTGCTACAATAACAGAAAAGCAGTAAAGAGAGAAAGAGGATATTCAATTCAAACCTTGAAGGTGACTGGGTTTTCGGTCGATCTTACTTGAGGAGTTGCAAAACTTCTGTGGTATTTTAGTGGAAATGGGGAAGGAATTTCAGGGAGAGCGTAGATTGATAGACAGAATTAACGAGATAGATTAGTAATTTAGAATTCAACCTGTTGATGAACTCACAAACACGACCTTTCAAAAGACAATTTATCCGAGGCAGTTTCGATTTGTACTTGTTTTTGCTATAAAGAGTAAAAGAGATATAGGAAAAGAAAGGAAGGGAGAAAGTTTAATCAAAAGGAGTCGTGCGATTTACTAAGGTATAATTTTTAAGTTATAGACTTAACCGGAAAGGCATAAACCTTCTTAAATTTCGGGTATTTCCAAGTCTAATAATTTAACAGGAAATTCTACGAGAAATTCATATTGCATGATTCATATTTTAGACAAGATGGACAACAGCAAAAGTTAATTATCGGATAAAGCTCATACAATAAATCTCACTAAGGAACCGAAACAACTTTTGACGAAGTTGACGGCTAATTCAGTAGGAAAGGAAGAGGATGGCTAAAAAATATCGAAAAACTTTTGAGTCTTAGCTAAAATATATATATATATATATATATATATATATATATATATATATCTTAGCTATATATATATATATATATATATATATATATATATATATATATATATATATATATATATATATATATATATATATATATATATATATATATATATATATACATATACTATACATATATATATATATATATATATATATATATATATATATATATATATATATATATATATATATATATATATATATATATATATATATATATATATATATATATATATATATATATATATATATATATATACATATACATATACATATACATATACATATACATATATATATATATATATATATATATATATATATAATATATATATATCATATATATATCATGAATTTTATCATATGTGATTCAGTACAAATGTCCTTTAATATCAATTCGCTCTACCTCCGGAAATAATATATTTTCATATATCTTACCCGAAGGGGAATTTTTACTTGATAATAAGTTCGTCGTCTCGTGGGCTCAGACCACCGAAGACAAGAACTCAGGACTACGAGACGGCGAACTTATTATCACCTACAAAATTTCCTTTATTTCGAGTAAGAAATTGAATATAAAAGACATTTAATAACTAACTCTTTTATATATATATATATATATATATATATATATATATATATATATATATATATATATATATATATATATATATATATATATATATATATATATATATATAAAAAGCATTAAAGCTACAAATGTCCCTTAATATCCAATTCGCTCTGCCTCGGAAATAATATATTTTCAAATGTTGCGAAGGAAATTTTGTAGGTGATAATAAGTTCGCCGTCTTGTCGTCCTGAGTTCTTGTCTTCATCTGAGCCCAACCCTGAGACGACGGGAACTTTTATTATCAAGTAAAAAAATTTCCCTTCAGTAAGATATATGAAAATATATTATTTCAGGTATATATATATAGGACATTTGTACTAATCACGTTCATATGATAAAATTCATTCATATATATATATATATATATATATATATATATATATATATATATATATATATATATATATATATATATATATATATATATATATATATATACGTGTGTTTTTGCAACTGTCTCTGTACGCCTGGCCTCAACAAACTACTAACGGTTGCACTTCGATTCTCCCTTGTTGCACTGGCGGTATTGTATATGTTGCCCAGTTTCTACTTTTTCATAAGAGGAAAGTAGGATGAGACTGTCATCTCTTTCATACCTTTCGTTTCTGTCAGAGTCTTCCCTTGCATTCCTCTTCGTAGCATCACTTCACATTCTGACGGTTCTTTTCGTCTGGAAACTTCTTCCTTTTCTCACCTCTCTATGAAGTTCAGTGGAGCTCAGAATTGTCTGAATGCAAATGTCGACATTTTCTTTGATAGGCTCAGCAGGCATGGAATAGTTCAGTGCTTCTGAAGCAAACGCACTTCTCCTCTCCCTACCCTACAGTCATTCAAGTTCCCCTCATTCTCCATAAAGCTGAAGCACCGTTTCTCAGCTCTCAGTATTCCAGATCTCGATTCCGATATGAATGGTAACGCCTTCAACCCATTTTACAATTTATGGCAGTGGGTTTACGTATGAACGGATGATTAAACTGTGGGCTTCTTGGTGCTGTAATTGCTTAAACGCTAACCTCATTCTTCCGTTTCACACTGAAGAAAGATGATAGTCGATCAAAAAAAATTATGTCCTAAAAAAAATAAAAAAAATTATTTGCTAAAAGCATATTATGGCCGAACCTTTTCTAGGTTTTAACAGTCATTAAGTTCCCTCATCTGTTCAATATATTTTAAACTTTTTGATAAGAATATGGCGGAGCGAAATTTGAGCATTTTAATCGTTCACAAAGAAAATCTGAAATTCATTAAGATTAGTGGAATTACCACTTTTAGAGAATTGTTTCCTCTGGCTTTTTTCATGTAGAGAAAGTGACGATAAAATAGGTACCGCCAACCAACACGCACGCGCGCGCGCGCACACACACACACACACACATCTAAAAAAAAAAAAATCAAAGTCTGATGCAAATCAGTAATTTGCTGTGATTTCAACTTGTGTTCTCCACCTGGCAAATACAGGGGATTTGCTGAACCAGAGGAGACCAACAAGGTTTGCTTATTGTGTTCATAAGAAAAAGAACCACGAACTTGATATTTCTCCTCCATTAATTTTCATCGTGTTCAGTTTTGAATTTTGTCTTTGCGCCTCTCAAATTTTCAATTCCTTTCCTTTGTAGTGTTTTTGAACTGTAAGAAAAGACTGTCAGCGAAATCTACATTATTTTTTTGATAAAATTACTAATTAAAAGGCTATCAAAACGGCGGGCCATACTGATCATGAATCATTTACTGTATTTTAGAAAATTTTCGTTTTTGCTGGAAATAAGAAATTGGATAACATTGTGATAAAAACAGTTTGAATGAAATATTTGATGAAATATGTGCAATTACATATATAATTATAATTAAAAGTACATATGCAAAGACTGCTGACAGAATTAATGGAAATGCTGCTGACAGAATTAATGTAAAATGAAATTTGATTGTTGAAGTGAAAATGTGACAACAATTTACCATACGTTTTATCTGTACTACATTGAATCTGTAAATTATTAGACTTTGATACTGCCAATTTTACTGTATTACTACAGTATTCTCAGCAACTGTAAAATTAGTTTACGTTAGAATCGTCATTCTTCATTCATTCCTTTTCCACTCGTATACTGCTTCTATATGATGAATTACCGTTTCTGTATGAAAGTGTTAAGATGAAATGATGAAATTCTGGCGTAATACACCAGAGAAATCTTGACGTCAGGTTTCAGAGTTACATTAGTAATAATCGTGAATTATATAAGCGCACTATCGTGTAATTTTTCTTTCACCTTTAGTTAGTCCATACATTATTTATAATGACATGCTCTCCATAACACAGTTGTCTCCGCACCTTCCTTCTGAATGTTCAACACCCTTATACACAGACACAAATCTATATATATATATATATATATATATATATATATATATATATATATATATATATATATATATATATATATATATATATATATATATATATCAAAACCAGGGCTTCAGTGAAGAGCTTCTTTGTTAGTTGCAACAAGTTTCGGAGATTTACATTCCTCCGTCATTGGGAATCTATAATGAAATATGTGTTACACTTAAATTCAATGCAGTTATAAAGTCAAATAAAATAACGCACTACAAGATATAATAACCTAAACAGGCAGAAAAATAAAATTCAGAGAAACAGATAAACAATGTTTGTTGTAAAAAAATGAGCAGAAATGAAGTCTAAAAACACAGCAATTCAACACACTTCTCATGATTTCAAAGAGAGGGTTGGTTTCTTCAGTGGGGCAGATAACAGAAAAATCGTGCAAATGATGATACAAGCATCAAATTTGGTACAAGTGTCCTCCAAGGTATACTAATCAAATCTGCCCGACTGGCCAATTGAAAATCCAAGATGGTGGCCATTTTCAAGATGGCCACCAAAATAACCACCCGAAGTAGATGTTTTGCTTAGAAATATTTGTAGTTGTCTGATTTGCATGATCTAAGTGTGAATTCCTATGTTTTGAAGCCTGCTGAACTATATTTTCCTGTATAAAAAGCACTCTGAGACATATTTCTCAAGATGACCACCAAGATGTTTGTCTTTCTTTATATAAGTTTTGTCCCGCTAGTACATTTTCAAAGTTATGCATATCATGCTACTGTTTCTCGATCTGCTACTGTTCACATATGCTGCTGCAGAATGATGTGCAGGGAAGCTCTGCCTGAGAGCACTTGCATCTTCCTTTGCAAACCTTCTTACAGGAGTACTTTGTCAATTCTTGACAGCTTGCTGCAATTGGTGGTAGTGTTGTCCAAAGTATCTGCCATGCTTCTCCTTTCAGCTGGACTGCTCATGTGTGGATTACAGTGGGTTACCTGGCCCCAGATGATCCCAGCCTGGTAGGCTGCATGCTTTGCATGTTCTCTGAGGGCTGCCTGTGTTGGTGGAATTGAGTTGTACGGCCTCTGCTTGCGGGCAAACAGATCTAGTCTTGCTTCGTCCACACCAGTGGCTGCACTTGGTCTGTCATACATGAGGACAACGAATCTTTCCAGCCTCTGCATGTCAAGATCACGAATCAATGTTGGATGCTGGCTGAGACCAATGAATGTTTCAATAATATCATCAAATACATTCCAAGTCTGCCATGCAGATTTCTTCGCTTTCCCACGTAAGGCAGACACAATGTCACATCCAGTGAATGCGTGAAAGTAGGGGATCCCTCTAGCTTTCTCAAGCCCAATTGCAGAAACTACCTCATGGACTGGAATCCATCGCATATGGGCTCCTTGGCCAAAGGCAATCCACATTTCCTGAAGACCTAGTTTCTGGAAGGATGGCAGTACAATATATATGATTAGCACATGTGTCATTAGCCTTGATGATTATAGACTTGCTCCCGTCAGTCGTTGCATCCCTAGCGTGAACAAATATTCGACTGTCAGCTTCTTCGAGACAACATGGGGACACAGCATGCAGAGACTTCACTGTGTTGCTAATGGCATCCTCTCCTTTTGTGAAATTGACTGTGCTTGTCGTTTCTGCTTCACACAGCTTTTCGGCCAGGAAGTGAAACAGTTCAGTCTTGTTGCTGGGGTCATGAAGGAAGCTTTGCCAGTTTCCTGGTGTCTTGCTTGTTCCTGTCACTCTTCTTCTGATTCCTTTGCCCCTTTTTGACCTCGTCTCTGATTTCAGACTTGATTTCTTGTATACATCAAAGACTATGTCCACCCGCTTGTACCGAGCACCATAGGATTCCACCTTTGGGATGATGTCTTCTTTGGCATAGTCATTAAATGTCTTTGAAGTATGTGGAGGTGAGGCATTGTATCTCCCTTTGGTTCTCCCACTGGGACATACACTTGCACTTCAAGAATTTCAACCAGCTGTGACTTCTGACACGTATGAAGCTTGCTGCTGTCACTGAGAGATGCAGGGTATGACTGATTCTCGTGCTTGAAGAATTCTTGCAGGTCAGACTGTCTGTTCTGGCTTGAGAATAACTGACAGTCATCTTTTAGAACTTTCTCCTTAGAAATTCCCTTAGCCTGTTCTTGTTTGAAGAATGAAACAGGGTGGTTCTTGATTGGATGACAGAAAAGACTTTCAGCTTCATCCTCTAGCCCTTTCATAAGTGATAGGAACTGCTCTTTGCCTCGCCAGTGATGTGTGGCTACTATTTCAGCTACAGTTGGGTCTGCAATGTTCTTTGTGTCTAACCTTCATTTTTGACCCTATATCTAGTTTGAGTGACTCTTTCATCACCAGGATTTCCTGTGTTTGGATGCTGAAAAATGGACACACTTGTATCATGTAAAGATGTTTCAGCTGTGGTCGCAGTCGGATTATGATTTATGTTGTCAACTGCTTCAGTTGTGAACAAATTCTTTCTCAAGACTGGAGGACAGATTACTCTATCTTCCACATACTGTGCAACTGCTTCTCCTAACTGTGCTGAGATTTCTAGGACTCAGTCATATGATATGCTGAGCCCATTCTCATGGAGCATTTCAATTATTTGTCTCTTCCTCGTCTTGTCAAACACATATAGGCCCATGTAGACCGCAAAATGTGGCTCCCGGTCCTTGGAATGCCTGTGGACATCCGTTTCTTCCTTGTATTTGGCGAAGCAGTTGTACTGTAGAAGTTGTGATATAGCAAAGTCTGATTTTGACGCTCCATGATGGAGTTGGGACTTGATGTCTGCACCATGTTCGATCATGCAGACAAACTGAAGCAGTGATGGTGGCACAGCCTGTTCTAAGTCTTTGTCATGAAAATAGCTGCTGAAATTCGACTTCTGATGGAGCATGTCTTGTCTTATTATCCCAGCGGCTTTTGCTAGATGGATCACTTCACCATAACGGAATGCTTCTGACAGGATTGAACCTACATCAGTTTCAACAGCCAACAGAACTTCTCGTCCTTGGCAATTAGCTTGCAGCTGTGGAATGTGCAAAAGCAGCTGATCCTTGAGTTGAGTAGGATGAACATCACTCGAGTCAACACCAAGCTGTTCCAGCCTCTGCTTGTAAAGCTTGGTCAAATCAGCAAGCTTGAAAATCGATGGCTTCTCACTGGCATTTTTCATCTCGCAGATGTAGGTGACTAGTTCAGAGAAAGCAATTGGATATGCATCCTTCCAGTGCTCCTGTGCTTTTTCTTGCTCCCACACCTTTAGGTATGCCCACTTTCAGTTATACAATGCCACCAAACAGCCAGGGTGATATTTCACTTCTTGGGCTATGACATCTCCTGCACTTAGTTTGGCAAGAAATTTTGTATCACTGAGTGTTTTGGCACATTCATTTATTCTCCTATTCACTTGCATTGTCATTGCTTCTCAAAGCTCCCCTCCTTCAGTTTCGCAGAAGAAGCATTCTTTTGTTTTAGTTTCTTGGAGCTTTCGTGGAATCTTACTTCTGCTGCCCTCATCACTAGCAACTACATGACTTGCTCTTTTTTCAGCTCAATGTAACTTTGTGGTGTTGAACAGAAGCCTGCAACTCTCATGATATTGTGCCTTATTTTTTCTCAACTATTGCTCTTGCAGGGTCTAGCTTGATCGGTAGCGCAATGAGTGAGTGAAACAGAGGAATATTCTTTGCCAGGTACGTATATCCATCATCCCCTCTTCTGGCAGGATTGCCCTGGGGAAATTTTAGATCTTCTTTCTTAACCTCCTGACATAGGGAACTCTTGGTCCAGTCTGTTTTCCATGATCGTCCAGTAGAGTTTGCATCCATGATTACGATGACGTTCAGGGTCGAGGGTTTATCTTTTACCACCCTGTACATGTAATAGTATAATAGGCCTCTTATGTCCTGTAGTATACAATAGGCGCTTTCCTGTATGGGATACAACTAGGTTCTTGCACTGTGCCATACACCTAGTCTGATCGTTCATCCAGTGTCATAAGTCCTGTGCGATCTGTACACCATCCAGATAATTAAAACCCTGTTATCCTTGGTTTGGCTCTCCCGCGGTGGCATGTCCTGTCCATTCAGGTGCGGCTGCCTGACTGATTTGGGGTTGATTAGGGAGCATTTGGGATACTAGTAGGTTGTTGCAGTATGATGCCAACATAAATTTCCTATTTAGCTGACACTGAACCCCATGCTGAGTTTCACAGCAGTGATGCCACCAATGTGCCTTGGTAGTGCCCAACAATCACTCCTTTAATACAGTGCCTTAACCATGTTATAAACTAGAAATTATACATCAGCAGCTTAAAAACATAGGAATCCACACTTCAATCATGCAATTCGGACAACCACAAATATTTCTAAGCAAAACATCAACTTCGGGTGGTTATTTTGGCGGCCATCATGAAAAATGGCCGCCATTTTGGATTTGATTAGTGTTCCTTGGAGAACAATTGTGCCAAATTTGATGTTTGTGTCATCATTTGCACGATTCTTCTGACACCTAACCTCCCTGAACTCCATTTCGTTGGTCCTGCAAGTAAGGGCTGGAAAAGAATCTAAATTTATGGGATGGTCATATTCTTCAGTGTTGTCGAGTAGCGCTAAAAGATGGTTTGCTTAATGGCCCATTCGTCCTAACGGATCTTCCAGTATGTTCGAAGATGCGAATCCTGAACTGCCTCATTGATTTTCCGATGTTTAATGCACTGCAGCAACAGCAATGACACTTGTACTAATAAACAGTGGACGACTGCAGCTCAGTTGGTACCACTTCCTTGAACCTGAAGAATTTTTGCAGTGTATATTTTGGATTCGATATCGCTCGAATGTTTATTTGCGGGTAGAATTCACGCAATGGATTTGTTAACTTTTTTTTCTTTATATTACAGGACCTATTTCGAACAAACGCGATAGGAAATTACATAACTGCTCTGTTGACAGTTGCAGGTTTTGGAAGTAATTATTTTTTAAGCTCCTTTCCTATATACGTATTCGTAAAATTTGTGTTCAAACCACTGAAATATAAGAACTGCTTATGTAATTAAACTCTAAGTCCATCTGAACATATAACAAAAGCTCTTGATGTTAAGGTCGCAATCAAATTTCTCTTAAACTGAATGGGAATAAATGAGGACATTTTGGTGGTCAAAACTGTAAAAGCTGGTATCCTTGAAAAAGACGCAATACAACCATTTCCATAGTAGCTGATCAGTATGCCAAAAGGCCAGCTTTCCTGCTGCATTAGCTTCCATTATAGATTGCCCGATGACGGAAACTATTCGCAACTAATATAGATGCTCTACATTCAAGACCTGGTTGTAATATTTGTTACTCTTCCCCGATTTCCACGGAACTCGTGTATATATATATATATATATATATATATATATATATATATATATATATATATATATATATATATATATATATATATATATATATATATATATATATATATATATATATATATATATATATATATATATATATATATATATATATATATATATATATATATATATATATATATATATATATATATATATATATATATATATATATATATATATATATATATATATATATATATATATATATATATATATATATATATATATATATATATATATATATATATATATATATATATATGTGTGTGTGTGTGTGTGTGTTATCCTACATATAGTTGATCCCACTGCTTACCTTTGCTAACAGTCAAGAAGTCCCATCTACTGGTAGCTTGATAGTGACCACATCAAAGTGGCTACTGGCACCGTGCATTTGTACATACACACACGCATTCTCTCTCTCTCTCTCTCTCTCTCTCTCTCTCTCTCTCTCTCTCTCTCTCTCTCTCAACGCACACACGCAGGTCTACAGCGAAACAAGCATTACCGAAAATAATTTATTTGACAATAATCTAACATAACTGGATTGCAAGAAACAAGATATGAAATAAAACGGAATACTAATGCTTACTAAATTATTCTAAATATATTAAGGTCCACCATATTCAATTAATTCTCTCTAAATAATTTCCCTACAATAGGTCAAAATAAGTCAAAGTCCAGTATATTCCCCAATGAATACATCTTAACCTCTTCCTCAGTGAAACATCTGAAGTCAAATAAAACCCTTGTTAAACAAATGTATAAAAATAAAGATATGGGAACTCCTCCCATGTTACTTATAAAGTACACACAATGTAAAAAAAACTCCAGATACAAGTGATATATATGTTAAATGAAAAGAACACTCTACAGTTTTGGAAATCTAAAATGTTTCCTACTTCCAAACAGCAATGTTCACAGTCTTAATCGACAGGTCTCAAACCACAGAGCTTTCACTGAAGGCTTCTATCAAAATTCGGTGTTGTTCTTCGAATATCAATTTGTTTGACAACTAATACCTTCACACCCTGAGGCTCCACCCCCAAAAAAACACATATGAATGAATTCTCCGGAACCTAGACATTTCTGGAGAACAAACTCAAAGTCTTGTTGCCGGGCAGGGATGTTCTCACGTCTCAAGAATATCTGTTGCATTTGAGACGCTCACAGTTTTCCTAATCAGGATGCACACCAGACACCAGCTAAGCATTCTCTCAAGGCTCTTCACAATGCATGTAGCCACACTTACTGATCAAAAGTCTACTGTGTATTGTAATTCATAAAATATCTTTGGCCTTTGGGCTTTTCAGATGCTCAGCCACCAAAAAGAAGTTTTGTCCCCAGCACTAGGGGGATAGCAATCATTAATTGCCAGATTCGTGCACTAAATGGATAGCCACACCCCTGGTAGGCTGATCTTCAGGTGAGGGTTTACTCACATAATGTTTTTGTATATGAGAAAATGTTGTTGTATACCCCACTTCAAGAAGAGTATGACAACAAAGGCCCCGATCACCGATAAAGTAGCGATGAGGAGGTACTGATTCAGAACGGGGAAAGGGTGTCTTCCGGCATCGAAGGAAATGGTGGAATTGGGGCGATCTCTCCCCTTAAAGGCGGCACCGAAACAATTTGATGTTCCCCATGAAGATGCCGCATGAAGATATGAGTAATAAAGTTGTAGACACTCTTGCCCAGGATGTGAAACTTCGGCATGACCAGCCTTGCAGAGGGAACGTATCCGATGAATTATGGCACAGGATGGACATCGGACAGTTTGTGCAGAACACCTTGTACTCATGTTGGAATGTTTGAAAGTCACAGTCAGAAGGAGTCTGGTTATGTACTAACGTCTTCTCACATCCTAACCAGTCAATAGTTTCTCACTCGCAATAGAGTCTCCATTTACCAACCAGAATTTCTCAACTTCTTCAAAAAAATCCCTTGCAGCATCAAAACATCTGGCACTAAATATGACCAGCGAAACATGGCCTTTATGGACCTTGAAATTCCCTTAGTAAGCAAAGAGGCAAGTATACCAACCAAAAGGCACACCTTAATACCAACAAATCTAAATTTCCTCATAAGACAAGTCTGTTCAGATGTGCACCTAATCACTATAATATACCCAAGTGTAGTTCCCATTGCCAACCAAAACTACTGTTACCCTACAAAGAGTTAATCCCATTGCTTACCTTTACTAACAGTCAAGAAGTCCCATCTATTGGTAGCTTGATAGAGACTGCATCAGAGTGGCTACTGGCACTGTACATTTGTACATACACACACATTCTCTCTCTCTTAGGTCTACAGCAAAACAAGCATTACCCAGAATCATTTATTTGGCAATAATCTAACATAACTGGATTGCAAAAACAAGGCATGAAATGGCATACTAATGTTCACCAAATGATTGAATATATTTAGGTCCAACATATTCAACTAATTGTTCTCTCTAAATAGTTTACCCACAATTGGTATGTTCCCCAATGAATACATCTTAACCTCTTACTCAGTAA
>NC_089742.1:77471124-77481124 GCF_040412425.1 Macrobrachium rosenbergii | reverse complement strand
GTGGAATCCGAACCACATTATAGCGAGAAATGAATTTCTATCACCAGAAATAAATTCCTCTAACTCTTCATCAGCCGGCCGGGGAATTGAACTCCGGCCCATCGAGGGACAGTCCGCAGCTCTACCGACTCACCCAACGAAAAGCTGCAATACAGCAAGCTTGGTAACAAATGATAGGACACCACATAAGGCAAAACCCCTTTTAGTAGCTGTAGTTGTCTCCATTATTAAAAAGAAAAATATCCATTAATTCATTTAAAGAGTCGGGAATGCCTTCAGTTCTTTAAGAAAGAATAACACACACGTCCACAAAAATTATTTATGCATCAACAACGGTTTTGAATCGGGTCAGGGCAAGGTGCTTGTCATTTCAAAGTAAAATTACTGACACTTACAGCTAGCAACAAAGACTGTACAACAGTTTTACATGACATTTTTCAGGTACTAGAATGGAAATAAAAACTTTGCGGTAGCTAGTAGACAGTAGGGGTCTAAACAGTTACCATAACGATTGTTATTGCAGTAGCAAAAGTTCGCCTGCAATAAAATGCTTCAGGAAAACGTGAAGCTACTGAAACTGAAAATATTCTGACAACCGGGATGCCAGAAAAAAAAGAAAAAACGCTCCAAAGTTTCTTCGGCGCAATCAAGTTTTCTGTACAGCTACGGCCCATGAAACTGAAACCGCGGCCCATGATGCTTTCAGCCACGGCCCCGTGGTGGCCTGTGTTGTTAGCACCTGTAGCGATGCCAGATGCACGATCATGGCTAACTTTAACTTAAGTGAAATAAAAACTACTAAGGCTAGAGGGCTGCAATTTGATATCTTTGATGATTGGAGGGTGGATGATCAACATACCAATTTGCAGCCCTCTAGCCTCAGTAGTTTTTAAGATCTGAGGGCGGAAAGAAAAAGTGCAGACGGACAGACTAAGCCGTCACAAGAGTTTTCTTTTACAGAAAACTAAAAAGACGAGAAACAAAGAGTGCTTCAGGAAATGTATGGAGATAACAAAATGTGATAAATCCGAAGAGACTGTAACATTAGGGAAGTATTCAGTTTTATAGTCGATCAACTGATTTTCTAATGACTTTTGAACTTATATTGGCGCTCTTCCAGAATTATTATATTCACACAGTCAGACTACCGTGGTAAAAGTTGGTCTGTTAAATACTATATCTGTCCCCGTCTCTTTCCAGATAGTGTTACTATTCTAATTTTCCATACCCTTGACAATGTTGGAAGTCTCAGGACTGGGCTCGGAACACGGTGATTAAGACTTGGACTTGGTAATTTGGCCCAGGACCAGCACGAGGCCACTACTTGTGTATTTATTTTTATTACACCTAAGTGTTAAGGAATGAAATCTGAATGAACATGGCTGGGCTAAGCTTTTCACTTGTCACAGTTTATGCATCTGCATAAAGGTATACAAGTAGAAAATGCGCAATCGAGGTTTCTGTGCAGCTTATAATGCTGCATGAAACTCTCAGCCAAGGCCCATGAAACTATCAGCCGCGGACCATGAAACTTTCAGCCACGGCTCGGTGGTGGCATGTGTTGTTGGCACCTACAGCGGTGCCAGACGCACGATCATGACTAACTGTAACCTTAAATAAAATAATAACTACTAAGGCTAGAGGGCTACAATTTGGTATGTTTGATGATTGGAGGGTGGATGATCACCATACCAATTTGCAGCCCTCTAGCCTCAGTAGTTTTTAAGATCTGAGAGCGGACGGACAGATAAATAGCCATCTCAATAACTTTCTTTTATAGAAAACATAAAAAGCCTGTTCTATACTTTTATAATAAAAATTTTTGGATGTTAAACATGCAAAGCATAAATGCTTATAGTGTCTTTTTATTTAAAAACAAAATTCTCTGGTAAATTTAGCACTTGTTTAGCAATAACAATAGCTTGCGTGTTTTGTTATGAACTTGTAATCATCGTTATTTTTTATTGCGAAGTAAACTACATCTCTTTGCAAAACAATTATATCAGTCCAGCGAATTGTTTTGGGCTAATGATACACAACTTGATTCCTGTGATTTTTACCATCATTTTCGTTGTAAATTTTTATTACGTACCCGTTCTCTTTGCACTGAAGACATTTTCTCCCACATAAAATTTAATGTTTTGTAAGCAACCATTCTCTCTCTCTCTCTCTCTCTCTCTCTCTCTCTCTCTCTCTCTCTCTCTCTCTCTCTCTCTCTCTCTCTCTCTCTCCACCAAGGTTTAGAATTGCGAAGTTAGTTTTGGTAATCCGTCTGTCAATCACATATAAGTCTCTCTCTCTCTCTCTCTCTCTCTCTCTCTCTCTCTCTCTCTCTCTCTCTCTCTCTCTCTCTTTCTAATAAGGGTCCGGTTTGTTTTGACTTCAATTTGTGCTGATACGCTGGCCTATCAGTCTTTCTCTTTCTTTCCTACTCACATAGACCAAAAAGGAGCAAAGGTTATGGAGAGAAGAGTGAAGGTTGGTGGGCAAATAAACGAGACTCAAGTAATTGCATAAGTTAAATAAATTGATTCCTCGTTAAACGATTATTCACTGTACAGATCGCGGTTCTGGAGTCCATGGACAGGGAAATCCCCCTGGAGATGAAAATGGTGCGCCCACTACCCGTCATGACTAACTCCTTTACATTTTTTTTTTAAATTAACAAAAAGAGTCTTTACTTTAACATATCTCAAGGAGGAGAGAAACTCCTCTTGCTAACGGCGGCAACATTTGAACCGGCCACTTACGGTTCGCGTTCGGCTACCCAGAATTGCTCAAAGTAATGTATCATAGTCGTTAATTATTATAGACGAGCTTGTTTGCTACGCGCGCTGGATCCCGGCGCTGCTGTCCCTCCCTACCCTCCCGATCCCCCTGCCTAACCTGCCCCTACCCGGAGTTCCTCATTGGACGAGTTGGTATATCGTTCTCGGCTAGCACTCTGCTGGGCCCGCGTTCGATTCTTCGACCGGCCAATGAAGAATTAGAGGAATTTACTTCCGGTGATAGAGATTCATTTCTCGTTATAATGTGGTTCGGATTCCACAATAAACTGTAGGTCCCGTTGCTACGTAACTAATTGGTTCTTAGCCACGTAAAATAAATCTAATCCTTCTGGCCAGCCCTAGGAGCGCTGTTAACCAGCTCGGTGGTCTGGTTAAACTAAGGTATACTTTTTATTTTTTTGCCCCCACCCGGGGCGGGCGAACCGGTTTGTAGGGGCGGTGGATGTCTCCCCTCCCCTCCCCTCCTTTTCCCCTACCTACCCCGCCCCAACCTGAGGCGGATAAAACGTTTTTCAGGGGGTGGGTGGCTGTATCATGTCTCCCCTACTGTCACTCAGTGGAGGAAAGACAAGATCCACTCGGATTTTATTATTATAGAAGATAAAACCATGAACCGCCATTTCCCTCAAAATGAACTGGAAACTTTATGGACCATATTAATTTCATGTGGATACTTCATTGCTCTTTGGATGGAATATTGCCTCCTGTCTCACATTGAAATGTTAAGTATCTTCAAATTAAATTTCCTTTGATTGATTGATTGTATTACAATAATAATGGTCCTTGGCAAACTGATATGAAAGTAAGAAAGTATTTTAAATAATTGGCCACATGCAGATTACGATCCTGAATCTTTGCGGCAGATTGACAGAGAACCAGAGAATAGTCACATGCTGAATAACTGATTAAATAAACTACCTTTAAATCAGTTCTGGCAAAGTAATAGACCCAATATCCGGCACCAGTAACTGAGAAGAAAAAAGATCTTATGTTTTGTTGGCGACCAAAGTAAACGTCGTGGACGAGAAAACATGATGAAATGTGCCGAACACGAGATAAATATTTTATCAAATAAAAAATAATGATAAAATTGTGATACACTACTTGAAATTTCGAGAGAAAATGGGAGTGGATATCCTGAAACAGGCCCTATTTCACTGGAACACCAGCTTTTATAATGATGCTTAAGTATAGGACGAGTTTGTGAGTTGATGTAGTGAATCATGAAAAATTGTGTTGTGGGAAAAGAGATTTAGAAGAGAAAGGAATAGTTTACAGAAGCAAAAGTTTCGAGTGTACGAAGGAAGCGTTGTGTTAACTCTCCTGGAAGGAGGAATATGTAGATGTTGCAAGTAAATAGAGAGAAAAAAGACTGAATGTGAGGGAGGGACTTGTACACTGGTATCAGTCAAATGACATTATATATTTAACACAGAGATCGCGCGAAGTTAAAAGGGATGAAACCGTGAAAAATGTAGAAATTCGATGTAGGAAAATGGTAGCATTTGTGGAAACGTGATTCAAAGTGGTATGAGGTATTTTGTTGCGTGAGAGAATGGAGGACTACTGGAAAGGATGGGTAGAGTGGAACCGAGCGTGTGTCAGCTGTGTGAGGTGGAAAATTGGTGGAATTAAACTACGGTGTTATCTTTCAAGAACACCATGGTTGTTGGCTGGTACAGTTGTCGGCTGAGAATGAACAAATATAGCAGTTTATAGCAGTTTCATTGAACTCTCTTTGACGGCTGTGAAAAAGTACTGAGACATTTTAAGATCTGTCAGTAAATTGGTGGAAATCACATGTGCCGTAGCACTTGAAGAATATATATATATATATATATATATATATATATATATATATATATATATATATATATATATATATATATATATGTGTGTGTGTGTGTGTGTACGTGTGTGTGTTTTTGTGAGATCATGTGTAATTCATTAGTGCACGTGTCTTGAAACATAGGATTTTATATAATGTATTAAAGTGATTTTCTCCATCAAACAGCTAAGAAAGAGGGCCATACAAGAAGATTTTTTCACGCCAGAAGGTGGTTAATCTCTAACTGAGGCAGTAAGACTTTCATTTTCATCTTAATGAGTTTTGCGAATAAACTTAAATGCAAGACATTGAATCGAATTTGGGACACGACCGACTTGTCAACCTAAAAATCCCGTCAGTTGATAAATTATTTCATACAGTCATTCATTAATCATATTCTGATGTTAGCAAGGTAGTCAAGTTCAATATTTTATATAAAAAATATTACTTCGAAGGAGATTATTACTGATTGCACAGCTATCATCATTAAGTAATGATTAAATGGATGTCATATGTTACTAGTATTTGTAGATATTTGATTACCTCCGATAAGGCGGTTATATTTCGTGTTATTGTCTTTCTGCATCTGTTAGTTAGCTGTTAGTAGTATTCGGCAAAACAATGTGCAAATTAACTTGAAAATGCCACCAAAAGTTGGCATTGCGACTGGCGGAGAGGAAGGAGTGTAACTTTTGTTGAGAAGGGGTCTTTTGGGGTACGCTTCCGAGATTTTCTAGTTTTCTGTGAAAGAAAACTATTGTGATGGCTATTTGTCTGTCGGTCTGCACTTTTTCTGTCCGCCCTCGGATCTTTAAAACTACTGAGGCTAGAGGGCTGCAAGCTGGTATGTTGATCATCGACCCCTCCAGTCATCAAACATACAAAAGCAGTCCACTAGCCTCAGTAGTTTTTATTTCATTTAAGGTTAAAGTTAACATGATCGTGCGTCTGGTACCGCAAGAACACAGGCCACCACGGCCGGCTGAGAGTTTTATGGGCCGTGGTTGAGAGTTTCATACAGAAAACCTAGATTGCGCCGAAGAAACTTCGGCGCATTTTTCTCTTGTTTGTAGATTATCCAGGGTTGAGAAAGCTGAATTCACATCTCCATTACTCTAGATTTTGGTAACCAAATTTAATAAATACTGAATGGGAGCAAGGGAATAGACCGTGGAAGTCTGAAATATAAGGTTTTAGAAGAGCGACCCTTTGAGGGTGGAGTATTCAAACATTTTTTTAAATGTTCATGGTGTAACCCTTCATCGACCGAAATCGTATGCGCCATTATCTTAGATTTTGCAGTCAATTTTAATAAATACTTCGCAACTGACAGTAAGTCATTTGATTTTGGAAGAGTTAGGAATGTAAATTTTACGATGGAACCTTTAGGACCGGGGATGGGGTAGGAATTGATGAGTTATTATTTGTTGAGTTTAAATCATCTATACGCTGTTGGTTAGATATTTCAGGGTAAGAAACCAAAAACCTTCGCACTATGAATAGAGATCTGGTGCAGACTTTGAAAAGTAGTTCGAGACTGGGAAAAAGTGCCCAGATTTTGTAAGCAACAGGGCTTTAACTTTGGGCGAGACGGATCTTCCAAGAGCAACATTGCTAAGCCTTGGCAGAAACTTGCTATCTCCGAACGCTCGTGCTGTAGTAAGACTGTGTCGAACATATTGCTGCATTTTAGGTCTTTTAATGTAAAAGTTTAAAATTACCTTGAATCGAGTTGCAAAGTGTGAAGCATTTTAACAGATGAATTTCATGTGAACACATTCTTTTATGAAGCTTTACTGAAATAGGTCTAGAGATTAGTCTTGATGACAACTGAATAAATATGATCGTCAATGAATAAAGATAAGATAACAAAACAATTTAGAAATGACATTGATATGTTACACTTAGTCAGCAAGGTGCTAAATAAATATGACGCCAGTACAAAATAGAAAATAGTTACCGGTAGCTTTTAAGGTTATGAGTGTAACTACTTACGAAAAAATCTTTTTATTCATTTGGTTACGGGCCAATAATACCTTTAATACCCGATGATTCCCTTTCGGAAAGGAATTAGATCATGGTAATGACGCCCAGTCAAGGAAATCCCTCGAGAAAAGGAGGTTTAAATAATTATCTCTCCTTAAATGAATGGAAAAGGTGCTGACTGCATAAGGTGAGCAAAAGCAATCAATACAGTTCTCCTTCACGTAGCTACCGTTGACGCAGGACTCCCCGGACTCAGTTTTCCGTTAAAATGTTACGGAGGAAGGAGGAAATTTGGGTATAGTTTATAGTTTCTATAATGAGAGCAAAGACTAGCGTCTCTTCAGTTCGCCTCATTATGCAGAAAGGACGAACTCACGCCACAAAGTAAGCACTAATGACCAGCGTATTAGTATTGCAGTCTCACATGTTGATGCAACCTGGCCCAAAATTAAGTGCAGAAACAGATGAGATGGAAGAATGAGCCTCCCTAAACCGAGGCATCATTTCTTACATCCTCAGGAAATTTTGGAAGCTCTAAATCGATGAAAGATGACACAACAGCAACTCGACGCGGAACAAAAGCCAAGCAGTTCTTATTTAGGAAGAAGTTGTTGTCTCATTCTTCTTACACTTCTTATTCCAAGGCATAATGATGTTATGCAGAACTAAATAATGAGGTCGTTTGTCTAAAAAATGTGAGGCATTACTTTCAGAAATTTTTTCCTATTCCAGCAAATTTTACTCTTGGTTCGTGTAATGGTGTTATAAATTACGACTCATAACGTTCTTTCCACCTCTCTCTCTCTCTCTCTCTCTCTCTCTCTCTCTCTCTCTCTCTCTCTGAACTAGTAACGGTGAAACGCAAAATAAACTACAAGGTTGCTATTCTACTGACAAACGTATATGCAGATAGGAAAAGACACAATCGTCCTTTGAAATGATTCTTTCATGTGTTGAAATATTAAGTTGTAAATGCTTCAGCATCATTATAGATTCTCTGATTCTTCTACCGAAGTATTCGGCAATGAAGATTCTTAACACTATTCTGATTACAGTAGTTCTTCCAATTCATCACTATGATGTTCATAGAATTCTTTGCGTTCGAGATTTTCTCTCATCGCTCAGACTAACGATAAATGAACTTATATTTTCCACACCAAGTAAGGTACTGAAATCCCTTAAATTTTTGTAAGTTTTCTGTGGAATTTTATTCCGAAAGCATACACCCACAAATACACATACACACACACACACACAAACACTTGTTTTGTGTATGTATGTATGTATGTATGTATGTATGTATGTATGTATGTATGTATGTATGTATGTATATATATATATATATATATATATATATATATATATATATATATATATATATATATATATATATATATATATATATATATATATATAATGTATATATATATATATATATATATATATATATATATATATATATATATATATATATATATATATACATATACACATACACAGAACATTCAACCTCAAGGAATGTGAAACAGCCGACAGCGAGATCTTTCGCCTCTTACTCCACTGCCTAGTGAAACAAACTACACACAAGAGAACAGTTTATACAGAAGACTCAGCTTTGCGAGCAACATATAAGCTTAGTGGGTACATAAGCATTTTGATGCATACAAAGGTCGTTGCATTTTAATTAGACCTTCAAGTGAGGACAAAATACCTAGGATGAGCTCAGGCACTTGGATAAAACAAGGAGAACCAAAATACAGTACGTTACTCTGGATTTCTGTCAACCTTTTGTTTTCCTTTTAAGATTTTTTTTAGCATCACGGCAGATTATTAGGATCAAATTGCACAACATCCTCAGGGAGATTGTTCCATCGTCCAGCTGTGTGTGGAATAAAAGGCCTTAGGAACTAAGAAGTTCGACAGCAAAGCATATTTACTGCATATTGGTGTTGCTGGTCAGCAAATCTGGTCTCTTTTGGCTCAAAAGAGGATTTGGGTTCAGTTGTCAAAGCAAACGTTCTCTTTTAAGATACAGCTTATGAAATTTGGCAAACCAGAGACCATCCGTCGATGGCCCAAGTCGTAACTGCAAATGTTAGGGAAGAGAAACCTATTGCTGTGAACCACTCTGTCTAAGAAAGATAAATCTCTGGCAGAAGCAGGCATCAACACCGGAGAGCAGTGTTCTAGTACGGAAATGACAAATGACCTAAAACTAAGTGCGTCATTGTTATACATATCAGAGACCTTACATACAATACCTAACTTCCATGCGGAAATAGCTGGCAGTTTTATCAGATGTTCCTCAAACGTTAGATGTCAGTCACAGTCACACCAATAATAGTCAAAGTTCAAACTCATTCAGCAGAATCCCAGCCACACGAAGGGAAGGATGTTGTGGAAATGAGTACGAGATCTGATCAATAATGTTTTAGTCTCCCTGGGATCCATACCCTCCATACCCGACCGACAACATCGTTTACTAACCCGGTCCGTGTCACAGTTTAGACTAAGGCCCGCTTCATTTCTCATTAGTAGAGTATTTATTACACCCGCAAGTGTTGCATCATTGACATACTGAGCAATCTTATTTTCCAGCCATATCACTCGTATATACTAAAAATAACATCGAACCACAAACATTATACTGTGGAATTCCAGACACAGTATTTGGTTCGCTAAGTGCCTCAGGTTTTACAAAATCGAATGTAGCACTAACTCTTATTTGATATACTCTACACTCAAAACCCTTTTAAAGTTCTCTTGCAAATGACATGTTAAATCTACAAGAGCAGGTACATAACTGCTTCCTATATTGACTATTAACTAACAACCTTTTGGATTCCACATATTTGCATAGTGGCTTAAAAATAAGCTTTTCTGCAACTTTGGAGAGCACAGGGAGAATAGAAACTGGCTTGTAGTTACTGCAGTCTGCAGATATGCCCCTTTTGGGAACATGCACTGTATTATATTCTTGCGCTCATGCGCAAAATTACTACTTCGACATAAAAATCTATACAATCTACAAATCTTGGCAGACAGCACACTAGAAACTTTTTTTTTTTTTAAAAAGGGAAGAACCCATCAGAATCTTCTCCACCCTAGATATCAAGATTATGAAGAATTTGCTTAACATCTTTAAAGTGAAAGGCAAATTTTGTAAGAATAGGTTCAGGATGACAAGTGTCAGGGAGAGGGACATCCTCAGCCGACTGTTTATCTTCAAAAGCTTGATGAAGTAGTTCAACTTTTTCCTTAGGGCCGGTAACCAATCTACCATCATATGTCGGTTCTTCATTGGATGGGTGGGTAGAGCTTTCGGCTAGCACGCTGTTGGGCCAGCGTTCGACTCTCCGAGCGGCCAATGAAGAATTAGAGGAATTTATTTCTGGTG
>NC_089742.1:77463624-77466124 GCF_040412425.1 Macrobrachium rosenbergii | reverse complement strand
AAGGGGGTTTGTCCACTGGCTTGAAATCCGCAGTTTCCGTTGTGTGAGGATATATTTCTACTAGTGAAATGAAATAAAGTTTACTCTCCTCTCTAGGCATTGTGTACCGAAGGTTGTATAAATCTGCATAGCAATTACAAGTTGCTCTGTGTGTACTTCACTGGGAACTGAGAGGGCTTCTCTTCTGAGTGGTTCAAACCTCGAGCTACTGCAAATATTCCGTTCTATTTTAGTCATTCATTCATGAGTTCCGGGAAAATGGACCTTATTTTCGATGTCCTTGTAGGCATCGTTACACAGTTGCAGTAGTGTGGCTTGTAGAGCTAGGTTTGAAGGCCTTCCATTTAAAAAAACGCATTCAAATCTATATACTACGTATTCAAAGCCTCCTGCCCGCGACGGGCCTTTTTGTTTCCTAATACCAAGAATAACATCAAGTTGGTCGATGAAGATCCTGATTGACACTCGTTAGCACTCGTTTTTATTCTAATGGCCTCCATTTTCTTGAAATGCAGTGCTGTAAACTATTTGATGGTCGATTACAAATTCCTCTGGCCCTTGTTGTTAGCAGTATTTTTATTAGAAATCTAAGTTTTTTCTTGAGATCTTTTATGCTGCTGTTTTGATTTTCATCAATGGTTAATACTTGACGCACCCAATACATAGTAGTTCTTTTGAAGATAATTTAATCAGTAGATAGTATGTTGACATGTGAAGAAATTACCAGAAAGATGAATTTTTGTTACAAGTCGTAAACAATTATTCTATGAGCTAAAAAATCGCAGTTTCTGAGGACTGGAAAAATTGTAATTTTTTTTTATATTTATATACACTGTAGTGTCGACCGTTATTCTTAAGAACAGCAAGCCAGAATTGCGTGAGTGTGAGGCCTCACAATTAGCATAACGCAGTGATGTGAAAATGATTGAATAATTGTTAATGATCTCGGCCTCGCCTCAAAGTTAAGTATAATCTGTCTAGAGTCTTCATTTCGGTCAGATGAATAACGTAATTCTCTTCTTCGTCCTCATTAACTAATTATCATTTGTCACTGTTAAGTCAGGGTATCCTAATTTTTTATAGAAACAGAAAGACACAGTGACAGCGCTTTTTAATAAAAAAGGCAATATGTTTCTTGTAACTGATGATGCTCTTTGAACTGAAAAGATAATTATGATTAACTGCTTATGATGGATCAAGAAATGAAAGGGGGAGAATTATTTATAGTGTTTAATGTCATATTGCGAATAAACTAGAACCGTAATTATTTTCCATTTGACAAAAAGAATGATGGAAGTCAACCCCCATTTTTTAATTATTGAGGGATTTTTAATCCATTCTTGAATAATGTCAAATTAATTTTGGTATTTCCTATCGGATAAAGAGAAACGATGTGCATACCGCAGCCTCAACAGAAAAAGAAAAAAAAGAAAAAACACGACAGGAAGGCTGAAATTCATTCACACAAGTAAAAGCATTTGAGTGAAACGCATGGTCGCGAAAGAGGTTACAATCAGCGCATTTCCTTTCACTTCATCGCCGCAACAAAGCCCGAAATGTTCATGGTCATTCTTTCAGTCTGTCCTGCAAATACAAAGGAAAGTGAATAATCGTTCGGTAATTTCAGTTAAACTCAATGGTCGCTGGGAAATAGGCCTTTGAAACCATTTGCTCATCTTCTGTTGCTGCCATTTGGCGAAAACCGATCGACTGTTACATTCCCTTTGTCTCTGTTTCTGTTTGTCATTTATCTGTGAGTGAGTGGAACTGTAAATACGCAAAATCTTTTCTCCCAGCAGCTTTTAAACCAAACTAGTTATTCTTCTATCTGCATGTACTTATTGATAATTTACATGAACGCCTAACCGCGATTAATATAATAAATCATCTGCCGCAGCAAATTCCTAATATATTATGTTATTTCCCGTTAAACTAATCCGTTTTTCTGATTCCAAAGGAGTTATTTATCATTTTCCGTATTTCAAGCGAAAATTTCATGATTACATTATATTGTACTGAGCAAACCCTTCGTAATTTCTGCATCTCGTCTATTCTGTTGACTCATTCAGATGCTTTTTCCTTTGCAAAATAAATGGCATACTGTAGCCAACCGTTTAATCATGCTATCACAGGCAGAAAGTAGCACCCTTTCCTATTAGTAATATCGTCTTTTTTCTGCTCTGTTCTTTTCTTTCATTGCATTATTTTGATATGTTCTGGTCAGCCGTTTAGACATTTATCGTAAGATTTATGTTGTTCATTCCCACTTGTATGATGTACTTCTCATCATATATCATCAGCACCAACTCGAAATATGGTTTTTATAAAGACAAGTTTGCAATATCTTCGGAAGGCGTATCTTGATTTCCTTTTTTCCTTCTCAGGCCTTGTTATCACTATTTATTCTTATTGCTTAGAGTTTTCTGTGTATCATCAGAATAATTATTTCCATAAAATTTTTGTCCACTTGTTTCCCAGAACTTCCCATCGGCTCTCTCTC
>NC_089742.1:77446124-77458624 GCF_040412425.1 Macrobrachium rosenbergii | reverse complement strand
AACTGCATACTTATTAATATTAAGTAGAAAAAACATCAGGATATGTTTATGAAGAGCATTTATTATTATTGAATATTATTGCTGCTTCAGCTGCATTTATTTTGTAGAAGACTTTTTCTATTTTCCTTATTATGGACTTCTTCAGTGGAGGTGGCTAACAGCTCCCTATATTTGTCATTTCATGGGGGAAAAGTCAAAATCTGATTCTGCTTCTTATATTCTATACAGTTAGTTCTATAATTGTTGTCATGACGTTTCGACAGACTCTTCTTGTCATCTTCTTCAGCGGAGCTAGTAGAGGACTGGCAGATTACATACATACATACATAAGGACAGGGAAGTGGGGAATGGGGGAGAAGGAGGAGTACCCCTGGATACAATCCAGTTTAAACCTCCTGGTAGGTACTCGGAATGGGAAAGGAGGAAGAAAAGGTGGGGAAAGTGAAGTACAGTAGGAGAGGAAGAGTGAGGGGCAGACCCTCTTGCGAAGTTGAATGTTGATGTAGTCATCATGCCAGAACAAGACAGATAGGAAAGGTCCAAATAAGGGATGGCTGAAGAGGATGGAATCTGAAGGCTCGTTGACAGGCTGCTATAAATGATAGTGGATGTTACCGATGGATGCCTCTTCCAAATAAGGGATGGCTGAAGAGGATCGAATCTGAAGGCTCGTTGACAGGCTGCTATAAATAATAGTGAATGTTACTGATGATTTGCAAATAAATAAATTTGCATTTTTTTATCTTTCTATAGAGATGATGATGATGATGGTGAGAGTGAAATGAAATGATTTTTTTTTTTTTTTTTTTTTATTCTACACTTATATACCTAGCATGGGTGGGTCTCAGTTGATCCTTGGCTCTAGTCTTCTCCACCAGTAATGGTCTCTGACTCGATTGTTGGTGAGTTCCTTGTTGTATTGTACAGGTCCTCATCCTCTGTACTTAATTTTATCCCAGGTTTCTGTCCAAGCCTGTGGAACTCCGACATTAAGAGGCTCCAGTTTGGAGCAATTATAAGTCCCTTTATTGTATTAAAATAGAGGTTTTTCTCATAAGCTTGCCTCAAAGCTTTGTTTTGTATAGCTTGCATTTTGCTAAGTGATGTCTTGCCTAGTGCACCAGATATGATGGCCGGATATTCCAATTGTATTCTATAAAGATTTATATAATTTTAGTTGAACTTTAGGAGACAAGCCTTGAAATCTTTTTAATCTGATGACTGTTTTCCTCGCCGTATTAATTCTTGTCTGCACGTGTGGAAGAATTCCTGATTTTCTGAATTTGCAACCAAGTATTGTTGCCTCTTGATTGAATGGTATTAATCTATTGTTAATTATGATATTCATGGGACGTCTAGCAGATATTGATAGTAGTTGAAATTTGTTCAAGTTTGTAGTAATCTTCCATTTCTTTTCATATCTATTGATTTTTTGGATTTCTCTAATTGTCTTGGTTTGTAGCATACGTTTGGCTTTGGTGGGATATGTGATAACTTGAGTGTGATCATCTGCATACAGTATTTGAAGGCAACCTTGCGCTTGGAGGTGGAGTATCTTAATGTAAAATTATAGAGGATGGAGAGAGAATACTACCTTGGGGAACACCAGACTCTAGTGGAAATTCTGGACCAATGTGGTCTTTGATCTTTATCATAGCTACCCGATTGTCAAGGAAATTACAAAGCAATCGGGTTGCTAAATCCGGCAAGTGTGCCTCTAGGAATTTGAATTTCAGGCCATCGTGACAGACTTTATCAAAGGCTCTACTCTTGAAATAAGGTTGCAGGCACACCCAAGACTTTTTTTGACGGCTATGAATTCATACAGCCTTGTTAACGCTAGCTGAGTTCCTTTGCCCTGAGAAAATCCGTATTGATTATTATTGGTAAGCAGGTTGTCTTCCAGGAATTCATCAAATCTTATTTGGATGATCTTTTCATGATTTACCAGAACCTCCAATAGAGATATCGGCCTATAATTAGCAACAGATGTGAGATCTTTACCACTTTTCCTCACAAATGGAAGTAGTGCTCTCTTGAAGAAATCAGGCCAGTAGCCCATACTTATAGTTTCGTTAAGTATGTCTTCCAGAAAGGCAATCATGGAGACAGGTAGGTTCTTCAGAATTATTTTAGAAACTTTATATTGACCAGGCGCTTTGTTCTTGACTCCATTTATGACGTTGATGATGTCTTGGCGCTGAATTGGTTTGATGAAGTGGTCTTCCTCTTCTAGCCCACTGAGATCTACCATGTCATATGGTCTCATTCTATCTTCATTTTCGAGAAGTACTTCCATTACTTGCTGTTCATGTTGGAGGTCAAATTGCAAATTTACCCAAGGATTTATTCTGAAAACATTAGACCAAAAGTCTCTGAAGATTGGTTCCTGCTCTTGTGGCGAGTAGATTTTTCTATTATTGTGGATGATGTATTTCATAGGCTGAGAATCAGAACCCAGTAGTCTCCTGATCATATTCCAGAATTTCCTGGGTCACGATATATACTTTCCACTTTATTCAATAGTGTCTCCCAAGTTGAGTTAATAGTCTTTTTTGATTCAGTTTAATGAGTTCTTGATGTTCCGTATGTATTCTAATAGTTGGATGAGTTGGTCCCTGGTTATTTATTAAAGTTAAAGCTTGTTTATAATAATTTTGCAGTAGCCTTAGACCATCTGTCTCTTTGGTGTATGGCAAGATCCTAAAAGTTTTAGAAGGGATGTAGAGTTCAGAGGCTTCCTTGATCAACCTATACCAGAAGGTTATCTTGTCATCAATATAGGATTTATCTTTTATGGTGTTGTCCGGTACGTCGTAGTTAGAGAGAGAGTCATCGAGAGTATCCTTAAAACGTTCCCAGTTAGCATTTTTCAAATCGAATGTTGGATTAGTGGCTACCATAATGGGTCTCACCGTGAGTTTTAGTAATATGGGTAGATGGTCTGATGTAAATAATGGACCGAGTGATCGAGTAGTTGAAAATATGGTGTCTGTTAGACAGAAGGATGTCGGGCTTGGCCCGTGGATCTGGCGGGTTGCAAAAGTTATCAAAATCTGGTCCTAGCAAACTAAGTTCTGCTCATGAGTCGCTGAATTAAGGAACCTGCAGGATTAGTACCACTATGACCTAAACCAGGAGTAGCATTTAAATCCGCTAAAAGATAGACCGGGATATTTCTTCATTAGAGACAAGATACTTCCTGAGGAAATACTGCTATGGGGGTAAATATGTAGTTGATATAATGACCAGTCCTCACTGTCTGTATTTTAACTGCACCAGTCATGATCATATCCATCAATTAACTTGGCCGTGATATCCTTCCATCTCACTGCTGCCGTCCCAGCATTTTGATCATTAGAGGTGTTACATTGAAAAACATTATAGTTCCAGATCTTGATAGGTGTTGAATTTGAAATCCCTGTGGAATTTAAAAGTATAATATGAGGTGAAAAAGAGGAATAAATGTTGATAAGCTCTTTACTACGAGCGAATGTCCACTTTAAAACGTTGTGCTGAATGATTGTGAGAGTATCCATTATGGTGCTCTACCTTTTGCCAAGTTAAAATATCCTGAATTTAGTTTCTTGAATCTGTCGACATCAATTCTCGCATGTTAAGTAGCATTTGTCGTATTGTATTTTTCCTTCATTAATGAGTTCTCAACCGTATTATTGTCTACATTTTCAGTGAACATATACTTCCTGGTTTTATTTTTCAAAGATCATTTTCTTTGAGGTGTTCATGAGTTGGGTATTTGGGGTGGCCGCTTTGATAGAAAACGTAAAGTTTTAAACCAATATTCTTGTCTTGGGTAACAGAAGGGGGATTGAAGAGCCATGGCTCCTGTGATTCAGAGATTGAAGAGCTAGCGGTTGATGTTGAAGCTAGGTTGTTGTGGGAGGCTGCTTTTGCAGGGGTGAGAGGTACTTCAGCTTCAGAGTCCGAGTCACTAAGTATCCTTTCCTGTTGGCCTCTATCCGTTTCCATGTCGTCATTGGTAGTCGTACCTGATTGTTTGGGTGATCATATTTGATACCTTCTCTTAGCTAGGTTGATAGCTCTTATTGGTATCTTAACCAATGGCAAACCATTAGCTTTGTAGAAAGCATCTATCATTGATTGGAAAGTGCCAGGTTCAGCTGCTTCACTTAAATTGGCTGTACTATAGCCGTGTTCATGACTGTCATTTGGATGTAGTGAGATATTATTACGAAAGTATTGGCCTGTGTTGGAGTAGTTGTAGCTGTAGCTTGGGCAAAGGACTTGTTTGGAGTTACCTGATGTTGCTGGTTAATGACTGCCTTTATCTGTTCCTTAGTCTTGGTCTTCCTGGTTGGACATCTTGCTGCCATGGTAGGGTGATCGCCATTACATTCAATACACTTGTGGTTCTGACTGTTACATTCGGTCCAGTAGTTTTCCTCTGAGGCACAGATTGAGCATATCTTGTATGTATTAGGCTTAGGGCAAGATTTTTTTGTATGCTGATAGCATTGGGCCAGAGAAACATAGACCTCCTGGTTGAGATATCTGGGTGGAAAAGATTGTCCCGAGATGAGAATTCCCTTGAGAAGACAGTCTCTAACCATTTGAGTAGTTTCAAGCTTGACCTTAAAGGTGGTTTTGGTTGTTGGAATTCTGATGATTTCTGTAGTTCGTATGCCATTCCGTTGTTCTATTTCGGTCCGTAGGTCGTCATCCGACAGGTTGTATACCAGACTATCAGCCTGGGTTACAACCAGTGTTCGAGAGGCATTCAATTGTGGGGGGTCAACTACTTCAAAGCCTTTGCTTTGAAGTGCCAGCTTTGTGTCAGTAGCGGTTATCCTTTCCAATGTGGCTTCATCTGCTACTGCTATGAAGCATTTGTTCTGCTTAATTAACTTATGGATGAAGCATGACTTGTGCTGAAGTATGTTCCAGATTGCCAGGCGACGTGAGTCCTCATCAAGTCCCTGGCTGGTGTCCTTGATCTTGACTCTACCCATTATAACGTACCATACTTTATTATTTGCTATTAATCTGGAAGTGAAAAAGTCTAAGGGACTGGCACTCCCTTTTTCAATAGTATATTTTGGTGAGTGGTGTGAATTTTCAAAAAAAAATAAATTGAGAAATGTGATGCAATGACAGGGGATGATTTTTGAAATGTGCAAAAGATGGAGAAATATCAACTTCTTAGCAAAAGTGCAAAAAATGTGAAGAATTTTGAGTATTGAGGAAGATACAGCCAAAAAACAAATTGAGTAATTAGAGCAACAGGTGTTAGTTATCACTTTATGGAAGGCAGTGACAATACCTAACAATACCTATCTCCTAACCCTATGCAGGCACTACTGAAGGAGTAAGAGCCTGGACGGTGCAGCACTCCCAGAGCCCCCAGAGAGTTTTAAGACCACAACGGCTACTCTGGGGGAAAAGGGCTACTGATGGTGGTGTTAGTGATCTGAAGGGTGAATGAAGGTGAAGAGAGACAAGGGTGAGAGTGGTAGAGAGGTGAGGTGGGGGAATGGGGGGTTGGGTAAGGAAAGGAATGGGGGAGTCCTGTCCTTGGTGAGCTTTCTGAGCGTCTACTGCAGAAGGGTGAGGTCCACGCTGGAGCTTCCGAAGAGAGAACCTTCCTGGACGACAGCTGAACTGCGAATCTCGAATCATATCGAATCGAATGAATCGATCACTGGCAGATTGCATAGGTCCTTCTGATCTTATACACGGTCTTCATCGGGGGGTCATGGACGGAGAATTCTGATTGGTTGCAGTCAGCAAACTTCAAGCCAAATTTCTGCGGCGAAGCTCGATCCTGACAGATCTTCACAACCTGGGAATATCATTCATTCCAGCGTTCCCATTGGCCTGCCATTGCGTATGTCATGCCGGCTGACATCATTGGTAGTTTGGCTGCTATTGGGCTGAGGATGAATGATGTCATTATCTACTCTTTCTGTCGTAGTCGGGGGATTGTCTCGAAGGGCGCCTCGCTCATCAGGGGCATCTCCATTCTCAGGGTTGTCGTTTTCAGGTATTCGTTGGATTTGGTGGGTGTTCTGCATTACTTTTCTTAAATTCGTGGGTAGGAGCGATGCCTCCTGCGTCGTATTCATTGTTGGTTTTTTTCGGCAATGAGGAGCGCCTCTAGCAGGCGCAGACGTCGAGGGTCGGCGGCTCTCCCGATTATACTTATATTCTGTATAATACTGTCGCGGGAGATGGAAATATTGTGGGTAGCACGGCATGGTTCATGATGGCACCCTCCTGGGCGTGGCAGGAGATACTTTTTGACAGACGCATCGTGGTCATTCCAATATAAGCACCGGGGCATCCTCGGACAGGACATACAAATTGGTAGACCACGTTCTTCTGCTTGAGGGGTTCTCTTGCTGGTGGAGAGGGGTTATTCTTCATCACCAGATCACGGGTGCGGCGGTTTCACTACGCACAGAGGGCACATGTATAGACAGAAGGATGGCGTTGCGATGGGCTCTCCATTGGGCGTCCTCTTTGCAAATTTTTACATGGGCGCTGTAGAAGAACGTGTCTTCGAGAGAATCCAGCGGCCGAAGAAATATGCCCGATATATCGACGACGTCTTCGTTCAAGCAGACAACGAGGAGGAGGTTGAAGCCCTTCGTCTGACCTTCCAAGAATGTAGTGTGTTGAACTACACTGTCGAGTTCAGCACAGACGACCGGCTCCCCTTCCTCGACGTTATGGTCACAAAGATGGAATGGAACTTGAAGACATCAGTCTACACAAAATCCACCAATTTGGGACTTTGCTTGAACGGAGATAGTGAGTGCCCTGCTAGGTTTAAGAATATGACAGTCAGGACCTTCATTAAAAGGGCCCTCCCACTGCTCCACCTGGCAGGACACTAACAAGGAATTCAAACGTGCTGCACAAATGTTGGTGAACAATGGTTTCACCAACAAACTCGTCAACAAAGAAATTCGAACTGGCCTGGAAAAATGGCACAACGGTGAGAGCACACAACCTGCTCCCCAAGATGACATCAAGATATATTATAAGGCCCGGATGCATCCCCAGTACCGTGAGGACGAGAGCTCCATGAAGAAAATCGTCATGGAAAACATCACCCCGATCGAAGACAGCAAGAAAATAAATCTTGTAATTTATTATAAGAACCGCCACACCCGTGATCTTGTGATGAAGAATAACCCCTCTCCACCAGCAAGAGAACCTCTCAAGCAGAAGAACGTGGTCTACCAATTTGTATGTCCTGTCCGAGGATGCCCCGGCGCTTATATTGGAATGACCACGATGCGTCTGTCAAAAGGATCTCCCTGCCACGCCCAGGAGGGTGCCATCATGAACCACGCCCGTGCTACCCTCAATATTTCCATCTCCGCGACAGTATTATACAGAATATTAGTATAATCGGAGAGCCGCCGACCCTCGACGTCTGCGCCTGCTAGAGGCGCCCTCATTGCCGAGAAAAAACCAACAATGAATACGACGCAGGAGGCATCGCTCCTACCCACGAATTTAAGAAAAGTAATGCAGAACACTCACCAAATCCAACGAATACCTGAAAACGACAATCCTGAGAATGGAGATGCCCCTGATGAGCGAGGTGCGCTTCGAGACAATCCCCCGACTACGACAGAAAGAGTAGATAATGACAGCATTCATCCTCAGCCCAATAGCAGCCAAACTACCGATGATGTCAGCCAGCATGACATCACGCAACGGCAGGCCAATGGGAACGCAGGAATGAATGATATTCCCAGGTTGCGAAGATCTGTCAGGATCGAGCTTCGCCGCAGAAATTTGGCTTGAAGTTCGCTGACTGCAACCAATCAGAATTCGCCGTCCATGACCCCCCGATGAAGCCCGTGTATAAGTTCAGAAGGACCTATGCAATCTGCCAGTCCTCTACTAGCTCCCGCTGGAGAATGACAGAAGAGTCTGTCGAAACGTCGCGGCAACAATTGTATAGAACTAACTGTATAGAATATATAAAGAAGCAGAATCCAGATTTTGACTTTTCCCCCATGAAATGACAAATATAGGCGAACTGTTAGCACGCACCTCCACTGAAGAGAAATCCGCAATAAGGAAAATAGAAAAAGTCTTCTACAAAATAAATGCAGCTGAAGCAGCAATAATATTCAATAGAACCTGTTTAAAAGAGGGTCTGCTGCCATATTATTATTATTATTATTATAGTAGCATGAGTCTGACCTCTTTCTGAATGTGGTTTCGAATCCTGCAAAATATGTTAGAATTTCTACATTTTATTCTTCATTTGGATCTTTGGCTTTTTAACGATAAGCGTATCCAAAAAGTTTGGTTATCGCATTTATATTCTTTTTTTCGTATTTTTACCTTTATCTCTCCGTTCCATTACTTATCATTCCTCCTTAACCCGCGCACATTGTAAGGGACTTCTCTCACCTACTTTTAGCCCTCCTGCTTGATTTCATTAAAAAAAACTGAATTTTAATTCCAAAGATGAAAATTTGCTGAATTATTGTTTTTTTTTTTCCTTTTTTATACTTCTTTCTCCGGCCTTTGATGCTGTTTCCCTTCTGTCAGCCTCCATAATATTTGCACAGAAATACCTGTAAATAAAACCATATTTCCACTACCCTTTTCAACATTCAGAATTTCGTTTTCTTGGCTTCGATTTACTTATAACATCACTCGGATAAAGATTCCCTTCCAGTTTTTTCCCGTCATAGAAGTACCTTAACCATGCATTATAAATGAAAGGATATTTACTTCTAAATATTAAAATGATTTCAAAAGTAGAATGAATTTCAACGCAAATTTTAGAGAAAAGAGTAATATTATAAATATGATATACAAATAGAACTGCATTGTTTTTGTTTACCAAACCAGGCTTTCACTGTAAAATTCAAGTGCTTAATATATGTGATGCAACGAGGTAACAAAACTATTTCAATGTAACATGTGACATAAATTATTACAGCTTGGTCTTTTGGTGGGAAAAAATTCAGATGAACTTTCCATCAGTAAGTATCGTTTTTGTACTGGATTATGTAGCCTATACTTGTATGGACATGCAAACATACAACTAAAAAAACAAGTAACCTTGATATTATTTGTGATTAAATAAATTCTTAATAAAATTTATTTTAAATCAGATATTATATTAATTGCGTTTTTTTGTGTGTGGCAAGGAATACCACATTCCTTTCCCTATAACCACACACACACACACACACACACACACACACACACACACACACACACACACATATATATATATATATATATATATATATATATATATATATATATATATATATATATATATATATATATATATATATATATATATATATATATATATATATATATATATATATATATATATATATATATATATATATATATATATATATATATATGTTACAGTCAACATGTAATCAGTCATTACGCGTAATGACTGAAATTTCAGTCGTCATGCGTAATGCACTTAGGGGACATTTGATCCCCATGAGCTAGTGCTAAACACGGCGAAACAGTGAGTCACCTACACTGTTTCGCCGGGTTTAGTACTAGTCCCTGGGGTCAAATGTATTTCGCCGTGTTTAGTACTAGCTCCTGGGGGCATCAAATGTCCCTAAAGTGCATTACGCGTGATGACTGAAATTTCAGTCATTACGCGTAATGACTGATTACGTAACATGTTGACTGTAATATATATATATATATATATATATATATATATATATATATATATATATATATATATATATATATATATATATAGATATATATAGATATATATTATATATATATATATACATATATATATATATATATATATATATATATATATATATATATATATATATATATATATATATATATATATATATATATATATATATATATATATATATATATATATATATATATATATATATATATATATATATGTATGTATGTATGTATGTCTGTATGTATTGATGTATACTGATGTATACAAGTCTTACTTAGATCATAATATTTTGCTTATGAATTGTTATTTTCGATTTTTCCCTTAGTACTGACATTAATAGACCTCAATGAGGAATTTAAAGGTCAAGAGTCAAGGAAATTATAAATAAAAGGCATTCTATGTCATTGAATATTGATGGTTCCGTGTTTTATATTCATTAAATTTCATCCACGATAATGGGATTCATGAAAATGATTATAATAGTTTGTCATTTCCCTTTCATTTTTTTTCGAGTGGAGAACGATGACCGGCGATTTTAATCTCAACATATTGATAAGCAATTTTCACTGACTTGCTAACGCTGTTGTCTTTCAGATTGGCTGCTCTTTACTTTTTTTAATATTTTGCCTTTAACATCAAAACTGAAAGCAGAAGAAAGCGAGAAGAAGCAGTGTACAGAGAACAAATAAAAAAGGGGAAAAGTGAAAGAACATTTCGATCCTGTAAATCAGAGGCGACCCAAATGAAATGAGTCGCTGAGATTGGGTTCGGGAAAGCCTGCGTCATCTCGTTCTTTCGTACAAATGGGGGAGATGCTGGGATCATCTTAGCAGCCAAAAAACCAGTCAGGAAAGTAGTGATGAGGATAGAATCTTATTTTACGAAGATACTCAGGAGTCGTAGTTTCTTGATTCGGATTTTTCTGGGTTTTGATGGACAGATAGAGAGATAGATAGATAGAGATAAAGACAGAAAGAAAGATAAACAGAACAATTTTTGTTATTCCCCGCCTTCTGTAATGCATAGTTCAGTAGAACCTTCCGTGAACGCTGCTGCTTCTCACGGAGTTCCTGGTTTTATTTGCAAGCATATGTAAAAGCTTCAGAACTAGAGAAAAGTATTTACGCGAAGCAAAAATTAATTATGTTAGAATAGATCTTTTACTCAGAAGATGTCACACAGCAGTTATCAATGCATTTGATGCTAACAGACGAAGGCATCAGAAAATGTTGACTGTGTCATTTCTCACTGGCCGAATTTTAATTTTTCTATTTTTAAGTGCATTTTAACATCCAAGTAGATAATAACTTTTCAGCTTTCTGTACCAACACTTTAATAATATTATTAGTCATAATAAAAGTCGTCCTCATGGCTACCCACCTAGGCCTCTAGTAACGTGACAGTAATTCCGTGTCCTGAAAGGTTATCATTGGGTTGACAGCTAAAACAAAAAAAAAAAATAGTTAAGACTGAATTCAGTTGAAAAATTTAGAAAATAAGGCAATCAATATTTTCTGATATCAAATTCATTGCCGTGTTGCGTGTCGTGGGTAATATTTTAAGTAAAAGATCTTTTCTGACATAATTAACTGCTTGTAGACGTAATACTCATTATAATGAGCAAGCATGCCAGCATTTGTTCTTTCTATGTGAGAAGGACATGCATTAGACTAACGTATCTTCTGCCTTCAAACAAAAGTTTGTTGATTTTTCCTAACGAACATATCTTCCGTTTGCCCTGCCCAGCCATTAAAATGAAGATCTGAATTATTCCACGCACATATGTTCACACAAATATATATACCCAAAAACACCAAACGCATTGATGTTTTGTATTACGCTATTGTTTGTACTATATATCTTAAAACACTCAGCCCAGGTCTGTAAGATTTAAAAGAAAATGAACCTGATAAATTTCATCTGTACGTTTTTGCGGCGCAAAATATTTATGGAGCCTTTGCTTTCTTATTTTCAGAATTCTAAAAGAGGTAACGTTACCCGCAGTTCCATTTCGAAACACGCAGAACAAAACTCAAAATAAGAGGTCTTTGCGTGTCTGCGTGATATCCTCAGAGACCACGAGTTCGCAAAACCAAAAATTTTTTGTGAATATGTATATTAGAAGTGTTAATAGCGTGGCATTTCTATTTCAAATAAAATAAAAAAAAATTTACAAAATGTCCCTTCATTTGTCGCTGATCATAAAGTTTATATGTATACCAATGACAAGGAAACACGCGTAGATATAAATCATCTTAAACACCTCATTTATTGAAAATGAAGCTATAGATTAGCCGGCGAAAAAAAAAAAAAACTTCTTATCTGCTTTCCTGTTTGACATCAAGAAATGGCTTAATATGTGAATGATAAGCGACGATCATTGATATTTTTTAATTTTTATTATTGCAGAGGACCATGGCCGGGCTAGGAGAAAAAAAGGGAGAAGGGGGAAAAGGTAGCTTAACCACAAAAGAGGCGATAGACCTCTCTGACCTTTAAAGGAACATAATTTACAATAGTCTTCGAAAACAAAAGCAAGAAGAGATTTCCAGAGCTTGATATTGGAAGAAACAGGGTAATCTGACATATTTCTTATAAAATGAGGTTTCCGGGAACCACATATGTAAAATCTTCAACAGAGAATTGTTGTAACTATTTTTGAGGTATTTTGCTCTTAGGGGAAATATATTTCTGTAGTTATTTTTTAAGTAGTTCCGGTAAACACGACATATACCACTAAAAGAAGCAACATAGCTTGAGTAGTTGTCGTCACCCGACTTTTGAA
>NC_089742.1:77416124-77443624 GCF_040412425.1 Macrobrachium rosenbergii | reverse complement strand
ATGAGAAAGGTATACATTAGATGGTCACGTTTAAGAGATACATGAATCTAAAAAATATGTGCATATTTGTGGCAACACACACATACATACATACATAATTACATACATACATACATACATACATACATACATATATATATATACATACATATATATATATTTATAGTTGCACAGCTCTAATATCCAGGATGTTTTGGCACGAGTTTGACTTTATATATATATATATATATATATATATATGTGAATATATATATATATATATATATATATATATATATATATATATATATATATATATATATATATATATATATATATATATATATATATATATATATATATATATATATATATATATATATATATATATATATATATATATATATATATATATATATTCATACACACACACACACACACACACACACACATATATATATATATATATATATATATATATATATATATATATATATATATATATATTCTGGCTTCCCAATACTTATTTTACACAACATTGCTGACTGCGCATAGGCTAAAATTTTATGCGCTCTGTTCATGATGCTTTCCACATCAACGATTAATACTATTCACGCGGCTTTTTTCTTTTATATCGTGCATGGGCCTGACTACCACGCATTTGCTTTTGTCTAACAAGACAGCAATTCAATTCACCTACAAGCAAGTGTGGATATAACAATTATGCCAAGGGGGGTTGAGCAGGCCGAATGACCAACGCAGCCGGGCAATAACCGATCGTGTTGCCAAGGCCATAAATGCTATAGATAAGATAACAGAATTTAGGCCAAAGGCCAATCCCTGGCACATATGAGGTCATTCAGCGCTGAAAGAGAAATTGACAGTCAGTAAGGTTTGAAAGGTATAAAAGGAGGAAAACCTCGCAGTTGCACTAGGAAACAATTTATAATATGCACAACGCTAATCATACCTGAAGAGATAGACACTGGCATTTCTCTAAGCAATACAGTCTGAAGACGTAGAGCAAATGTATCCACTCAGAAGCATGCGATCATATAAACGCAACGCTTCTTTGTGGGTAAATTTTTTGTTCTTTTCTTTTTTCTTCATTGTCGTCGAGAGTAATATTGGCGAATTCATTCCGATTGTTGCTGTTGGTGTTGCGGAGACTAGAGTAATGTTCAACAAAAACCTGGGCCGGGACAGTGTTGGTCGGTAATGGAATCAGGCGCTCTTGCGTAATTTTCACATCATCAGCGGTGGTTCGTCCAAACCGATGCCTATTCAATATGCGTATTATAATGGCACTTGCTTTCTATACTGATTGAGAAAAGACTCCTACTTCCACTCTTCGCTTTCATCATAAATCATCAGGTTGCGGAGTAAAGCCCTACCTGACCTCCATATCTGTCTCTTGTGGCATCAGTTCTTCATTGGAGGTGTGGATAGAGCTCTCGGCTAGCGCGCTGTTGGCCCAGCGTTCGACTCTCCGAGCGGCCAATGAAGCATTAGAGGAATTTATAACTGATGTAGGAAATTCATTTCTCGCCATAATGTGGTTCGGATT
Organism: Macrobrachium rosenbergii; assembly: GCF_040412425.1. Lineage (NCBI taxonomy): Eukaryota > Metazoa > Arthropoda > Malacostraca > Decapoda > Palaemonidae > Macrobrachium > Macrobrachium rosenbergii. Next base: position 77,442,078 of record NC_089742.1, on the reverse strand, counting down.
CCACAATAAGCTGTAGGTCCCGTTGCTAGGTAGCCAGTTGGTTCTTAGCCACGTAAAATAAATCTAATCCTTCGGGCCAGCCCTACGAGAGCTGTTAATCAGCTCAGCGGTCTGGTTAAACTAAGATATACTATTTTTTTTTTTTTTTCTTGTGGCATCGGGCAAAATGTAGGGACAAACCAGCGAACTTCCAACACCGGTAGTTGAGCAAACTCACCGGTAGTACCCGTGTTGTGAAGTATTTACGGTATGAGTATATATGAGTATATATGTGCATACATTCATATATATATATATATATATATATATATATATATATATATATATATATATATATATATATATATAAAATGTGCGTGTTTGTGTGTGTGTATGTATATGTTTACGCATTAACATGCATACATGACATGTGTATGTCTGTGTATTACAAGTGAATATATGTATACATATATATATATATATATATATATATATATATATATATATATATATATATATATATATATATATATATATATATATATATATATATATATATATATATATATATATATATATATATATATATATATATATGCACTTATAAACTCATTCCGTATTTACCTTCTAACTGGCAGCATCGTCGCTCCGTGCCGGGCTTCACAACGCCGGACACTACCGGTGAGTTTGCTCAACTACCGGTGTTGGAAGTTCGCTGGTTTGTCCCTACTTTTTTGCCCGATGCCAGAAGAGACAGATATGGAGGTCAGGGGGTGCGAAGGAAGGGGTGAAGCGTAGGGCTTTTCTCCGCAACCTGATAACTTATGATGAAAGCGAAAAGTAGAAGTAGGAGTCTTTTCTCAATCAGTATATAAAGCAAGTGCCATTATATTACGCATATTGAATACGCTTCGGTTTCGACGAACCACCGTTAATGATGTGAAAATTAAGCAAGAGCGCCTGATTCCATTACCACCCAACACCGACCCGGGCCAGGTTTTTGTTGAACATTAATCTAGTCTCCGTAACAGCAACAGCAACAGCAACAGCCGGGATGAGTTCGCCCAGATTCTTCTCGACGACAATGCTTAAAGAAAAAGGAAAAGAAAAAAAAAAAATGTTACCCACAAAGAAGCGTTGCGTTTATATGATCGCGCACTTCTGAGTTATACATTTGCTAAATGTCTTCAAAATGTATTGCTTGAAGAAGTGCCAGTGTCTATCTCTTTAGGTATGACTAGCGTTGCGCATATTATAATGGCACTCGCTTTCTATATTGACTGAGGAAAAACTCCTACTTCTACTTTTTGCTTTCACCATAATTTTTCAGGTTGCGGAGTAAAGCCGTACCCCTCCATTTGTATCCCCTGACCTCCATATCTGTCTCTTGTTGCTGGGCTTTATACCCCTTTTGTGATTTCATCACTTTTTTGCCTGAGTTCAGTCCTTTTTTTTTTTGAAATGGCAACGCCCTAAATTGTGAAAAATGTGGTAATAAAGGAATGGGGATTGTTTAGGTTTTAGATATAGTTTTCTTAGACCTATGAGGCTTCCCCGTGATTACGGTCAGCTCATCTCGTTTTGCTGCATAGTTATACAATATATATATATATATATATATATATATATATATATATATATATATATATATATATATATATATATATATATATATATATATATATATATATATATATATATATATATATATATATATATATATATATATATATATATATATATATATATATATATATATATATATATATATATATATATATATATAATAATGTGTGTGTGTGTGTGTGAAAACATCCTAACTGTTGAGGCTCTTTATTTAGGTTAGGTCAACGATCACGAAACCCAAAACCGCTTAGGTAAATTGAACGTGTGTGATAATTTTAATAAAGATAATTGACTGTAAGTCAGCCAGATTCTCTTAACACCACTTGCTATTCACACACATTAGAAAACGGCTTCTTTTCTAATGTCGTGAGCAGTCCGTACCTGAGCATCAGGAAATTTGAATTTTGGTGGCTAATTTGAATGGCATAATGTAGCTTTAAAATTTCATTATTTCAAAACAACAAACCCCGAAAGACACCCTACTAAGAATACGAGCTTTAAGAAAAACTAAGTATCACGGCTGTGTCTTTTAACGTTATTGCTCCACAGATTTGTTACCCCCTTATCCGTCCACCCACTACCACATCCCCTGAACGCCAAAAAATCAATATCTGAACGGATTTCGATGAAATTTGGCATGATTAGAGACCTTAGTGGGAAGCCTCCAAAGCCACAGTTCCATCCCGATCGTTGAATATTTCCAGATGTATAAAGGGCCAAAGTCGGGGTTTTTGTGTATTCCACGTGGCTGGGCTTACTAACCGCCACGATATTACGTTACTCGTTAACAGGGACCAAAAGTGGTAACTTTCGTTACCGTTTTTATTCTAATAGCGTTCATTTGCTTTGAATGCAGTGCTGTAAAATATTTGATGGTCGGTTACCACTGCTTTTGGTCGGGCCTCGTGGTTAGCAGTTACATATTCCGACTTTTCTTGAGATGCATTCTTTTGTTGTCTCTATAAAGTCATTCTTCCTTGATAGGTTTAAGAATACAGCAATCAGCGGATACCATGTTGACATAAGGTGAGAATATTGGGAAAGATGATTCTTTACAAATCTTAAACATAATTATATCTATGAATGAAAAAGTAATTTCTGAGGATACAAAAAATTAATTAAAATTTCTTTGTTTAAATACATTGCACTATCATCCCTTATCGTAACCACAGCAAGCCAGAATTGCGTTAGTGTGAGGTCTCATAATTAGTATATACGCAGTGATATAATAATGATTGAATAATTGTTACTGAACTGTGACTTCGCCAAAATGATCTTTTCCTTGAAGTTTAGTACAATCTGTCTCTAGTATTCACTTTGTTCAGATGAATGATGCAATCCTCTTCTTCATCCTCATTAAATAATTAATATTTGTCACTGTTAAGTCAGGGCATCCTCATTATTTATGAAAATTGAATGACACAGTGACAGCGCTTCATAATAAGTAGGGTAATGTGTTTCTTGTAACTGATGATGCTCTTTGGACTGAAAAGATAATTATGATTAATTGTTTATGATAGATTAAGACACGAAAGGGGTTGAATTGATATTAATATTTAATGTCATATTGTGAATGGACTACAACGACGGTAATTAGTTAGTTTCCATTTGACGAAAAAGAATGATGGAAGTCAAACTACATTTTCTAGTTATTGAGGGATTCTTAATCCTTTCTTGAATAACGTCAAAATTAATTTTGGAATTTCCCATCGGATGTTTGATTAGTTCTGAACAAAAAACGATGTGCCTACCGCAGCGTCAACAGGATAAAAAAAAAAAAAAAAAAAAAAACACGACAGGAAGGCTGAAATTCATTCAAACAAGTAAAAGCATTAGAGTGAAACTCATGGTCGCGAAAGAGGTTACAATCAGCGCATTTCCTTTCACTTCATCGCCGCAGCAAAGCCCGAAATGTTCATGATCATTCTTTCTGTCTGTCCTGCAAATACAAAGGAAAGTGAATAAATTCGTTCGGTAATATCAGTGAAACTCAATGATCGCCGGGAAATGGGCCTTTTGAAACCATTTGCTCATCTTCTATTGCTGCCATTTGGCGAAACCCAGTCGACTGTTACACTTCCTTTGTCTCTGTTTCTGTTTGTCTTTTTATGTTAGCGCAACTGTACGTTTGTGCGTGAAGTATCTCTGTAGTTCACTCAGTTTTTTTTGGCTACCATTTATACCCTCCAACTATAACTTTATTTTCAATATAACTCCATGGTCTTTCATGGGCATGCATATTATTTTTTCTCTCTATCCGTTTTGTAAGGATTCATTTCCGTCATTTTATGTTCTCCCTTTCAATTAGTCTTCCCAGAACTTTCCGTAGTCTCTCTCTCTCTCTCTCTCTCTCTCTCTCTCTCTCTCTCTCTCTCTCTCTCTCTCTCTCTCTCTCCGTTGTTCTGTGGATTACTTTCTGTCATTCTGTGTTCTCCCTTTCAATTAGTCTTTAAGCAATTAAATTGTACTCTTCCTTATACATAGCACTGCAGCATTCCACCGTGACCTCTTGTCTTTCTTCACCCTTTTGTGCGCACCATTATTCATCCTTTGTTGTGTGTGTATTTCTGTCTTCACCCTCCTGTTCTGGTGTACAAAGCCCCCCAACAGTCCAGTGTGCTCAACCTTATCCAGTTCAATCTCTGAGGCAGTCAGCAAACCAGAACGGTGCGTCGTATTTGGCATTCAAAGCTGTTATTGGCCAGGCCCCCTCCCCGACATTCCCCTTCCCCAAAAAAAAAAAAAAAAAAAAAAAAAAAAAATTGCGCCTATCTTAGTCAAGTTAAAGCTGTGTAGAATGTCTTTAATGAATTACTGTATCTCTTAATTTCACTCCTTGACTTCCACACTAGGATTCTTCGCTTCTAGCATCATCATTTTAGGATATGCTAATTACATATTACAATTACAAGAAAATCTTCAAATTTATGTTCCAAGTATCATCATGCCTTGATTACAAATTACAACAGTTTTACCATAAGACAGTTAGGTTTTGAATTCACTCACGTTAGTTAGTGAATAATAGCGGATCTTTAAAGTTCCTTAGTTAATAACTTACGGCGGTAGAGAGCTTAGAATCTAATTAATAATTGCCTTTTTGATCATCACTTATTTAGTCTTCTCTCTCTCTCTCTCTCTCTTAGTCTCTGGAACTCATATAAATATTTTTTTAATAAATGAATGTAAAGCAATCTGCCAACATTGTTTATTGGTAACGTTTAATCGAATATCTTGTAATAACTTGTGACAGGAAACTAAACGTCATCGTTACATGTAAACACTTTCGATCAAAAATGGCCTTCCATATCGTCGTTTAATTCATATCAAGAAGTTCCAAGCCCTCAAACCCTGACTCCTCATTAACCGAGAAAGCATCGAGTTTATATCGTTGCGGAGTGGAAGGGCCAAGCTTTACTGCGCGGCTGCCGTTTTTCAGTCTAACGGTCTAACCATTTGCAAGAGGATAAAGGCGTTTGCAAGAGTCAAGAAAAAGGCCGTTGGGCTAGCAACCATCCTTCAACATTTATTAACAAACTATGAGTCATCACCCTTGTGGAGTCACAACACCAAAGGTTAAAATGCATATGTTGAAGAAAAAGATGAAAATGATGAAAAAGAATAAATAAATATATATATATATATATATATATATATATATATATATATATATATATATATATATATATATATATATATATATATATATATATATATATATATATTGTCATATTCTGAGGCCGGTTGGAAGAAAGAAACTGGATTTTTTTTGTCAACTGCCTTAAGGGCCAACACCTAGCAGTCAGAATATAAGCAATAAATGTAATGAATAAACTGACTTACCTAGATATCACATCTAAGCACACGGAGAAATGGAGGTCACCTTAAAATCCAGTCAATGACTTTAAATTGAATTCATTTACAAACTGAGCAATCAGGAAATTAATGTGAAAGGGCTGACTGAACACCAAGCAAGGCACATACTGTGTGCAATAAAAGTGAGAAAGTGCATAGCAAACAACTTATCTGAAAGGGCTACAGCCCTGAAATAGTTTGACATGCAGATAAAATTACTGCTGTGAGACTGGTTGAATGATTTTGGGCAGTTAGCGCAACGTGATTTCAAAGGGGGAACTGTGTCCCACATCCCTGGGCTGCTGAATATCAGAAGACTCTTGCACATGTCAAGATGGCAGTTAAACGTCTAAGGCTATTGGGTTCACAAGGGCAGGGGCAGACCACTCGAAGAGCCAGATAACAGGATACTGGAAAAGAATTCCAGGTAAGCATTCAAATCAAATGACTTTCTCTTACATGACATTACTTATGCATGATGGGGGAATTTATCGGTTAGATTTAATTAGCACATGGTAACACTATGGTGGGAATGCTCTAATTATTATCACTGAACTAATTTAATTTGAGCTTGGGACAAGTCATGAGGACAAATGTGCATGCTAGGTTGTGGGAAGCAAAGGAGCTTTGTTTTAGGAGAATGAAAAGTTGGAAATACTGAAAATGGATAGAAATTCACGAGAAGAGAAAGATGACTGACGGTCATTTGCGACTTCAGATGTACCTTATTGCATCTGTGCATGGAGCTCGCTTGCAAAAGACAAATTTTGGCCACAGAAGTTTCGACACCTTGCCAGTGGGCATAGCAGCAGGATCGCACTAACGATGTGCGCAGTCGGTCCCTCTGGAAGGGTGTGTGTGCAGTCAGGACACGATGAGTCTCCGATTTGGTTTAAAGCATGGGGCCCCAGTACTTCAGCCGATCTGAAAAGCAATCTCAGCCAGCAAAAGTTCGAATGGAAATAGGTCTTATGGCTAAGCTACTAGAGTCAGCATAGCAGCCCAGTTACTGTCCTGGCTAGCCCTTCTGTTCCTAACGGCTTTCCCCCACCCCGCCCAAAAAAATCATACGCTGCTGGGGCTAAGAGGTCGGCATGGTCCCTCCAAAATCAGGCAATATGGGCGTAGGCCTACATAGATTCCCCCCCACCCCTATTGGAGTCTCTTCCAGCCGCCATTAAATTTGATTTCCTAGTTAAGGGACTGGAGGGACGAATTTTCTAAATATGTGATATATATATATATATATATATATATATATATATATATATATATATATATATATATATATATATATTAGGTACTGGCAGTAAGTCGATTGTGGTGGGATATAATATAGTTCGAAAAAGAACTAAGGTAAGAAAATGCATCCTAAAATTATTGCTGAACACCATATGGGTAACATAATGATATATATATATATATATATATATATATATATATATATATATATATATATATATATATATATATATATATATATATATATATATATATATATATATATATATATATACTGTGCATACACACATCGAGAAACAATCTTTTACAGTGAAAATACATTTTCAGCATCTTTGCTGGGGCTTCGAGATAGAAGACAATAAACCTATCCCATACATATCCTTCCAGAGTTCCTGAAAAAAAAAAAAAAAAAAGAGACGAACCTTTCTACCTCCAAAGAAGACGGGGAATGTGGAAAAAACAGATAATTAATAAAATTGATTCAAGCATTATCAAGTGATTAATAAAAAAGAGAAACCAACCTGTAATATAATTCTGTTGATATATTTTATTTTTAAGATGTATCTAACATCCATTACCTAGTTTTGTTTGTTGGGTTTTTAAGAAAAAATTTTCCAGAAATATTAGGTAACATCTAAGACATGATAGCACATTGACAACTTTTCAATCATAATTAAAAAGCAATTATCCAAAGGGAATATGGACCATGAGATCAAGGAATGCTCTTAGTAATTTATTTATATGCAAGGATTCGATTAAGATGTAAACAACCACTAAAAGAAGGGAACAATAAAATAAGAAAGAAATTGCGTTCCAGCCGAGTGATCGAGATGGTGATCTTTGGTAGCAAGATTTGCCCTGACTGTCTTGCAGTTTCGTCCTGAAACAAACACGTAAAACTTTTACCCTCCGTTGTGATATCAAAGTTTTCCTTTTTCTTTACCCAGTCCGAAGGGAAGGATGAAAGCCTAAAAAAAATGAAGGAAAGGGTGGAGCATTCTGATTCTGGGCAAAAAAAAAAACTTTAAATATTTCCTGCTGACGAAAACTCGCAGTAAAAAGAAGTAGGTTTCTCTTTTTCAATCAGAAAGACATAAAGGAAGGAGAGAAACATCCTGAGGCTTTGCAAGAAATCTAGTCAACGTTTCTTGGAGAAGAAAACTCACACACACAAAAATCTATGAATTTTACAAGGAAATGCCTTGAATTTGAAAACAGAAAAAAGGAATAAGCGAAACATTCTTTCAGTTTGCTTAAAAAATCTGGTATCTTCCACTTGAATAAAACTCAATTATAAATAAAATCGAAAGATTGATTTTGAATAGTGATTGATATGCAGTGAAGAAATACGTAAATAAAGTTCATTATCTGACTCCTATACCTGATATGGCATATAAGAAGGAAAATGTATGTGCCATGCAGGGGATCAAGAGAGTTCCGTCGATTATGAAACTACACAGAAGAAAAATTACTAAGATGAAAATGGATGAAGTCTTGTTAAAAAAAAAAAAAAAAAAAAACTGGAAAAATCTGCTAGGAAAAGCTGGATAATACCAAATCGGAAAAATTACTATGAAGGACATACAGAAAAAATGCTTTGGGGCTAAATGCTTTGAGACAAACCATTGAGGTGAGTTTATACGCTTTCATTTAGCTTGCTTTTTTTTTTTTTGTCTGTCTGTATTTTTGTATGGGTCAAATCTTGTAATTCAATTTTCGACCTGTTCCGTTCATCCGATGGACTTGAAAATTTGCATGGTTACTCAATCCTGGTGACAATGCGACGTTACGTGATCAGTAGGTCAGTAGTGACCTCTAGTGACCCTACAGTGACCTCTTCCGGTATCTCAGAATTTGTATGAGGTGAATAACCCTTTGGATTTTTTATTCTTCTTTGACTCGGTAGAGTAATTTAATAACTCTACGGATTTTTCAAACCTTCTCTGGCTCGACAGGATATTATAGAATATCCCGCTCAGTTTCGTTAGCTACAATAATTATAAACTGGCTACAATTTCTATCAAGATTAAAAAGTATAGAATAAAAAATATACTTTTTTAAACACGCTTTTATTGAAATGCACTAAAAGTAAAAATTATTATTATTTTTTTTTTTAACTAAGTCATATCACAAGACAGATACGGTAGAAATTCATGATATATATGCCAGCAGGACTACATACGAATATGCAAACGGTTGGAAAACAAATATTTGCACCTAAGAGATATATGCAGGTGGGGTCCTACCCTCATTAGTGACATCAAATTTTACAAGTCCTAGGAGACCCCCATTTTCCTTATCTCCGTTTTTCGAATACTTTTCTTAACATGAAACTCTTGTCTAGTTATTTTGAGATTAATGGATCAAGTTTATACATGTTATGACCAATGTTCATGTTTTTGATGAAACTTTCTTTTATAAAACTAAACTCACTGATGTTTCTTTCCAAAGCATTATTAGTATTAATTATCTTTTTTCCTCCTGCCCAGTTGATCATATGATTGTTTTCACAAATATGTACAACATTTCCACTCTTCACCTGTACCTTTCTTACACATCTTTTATCTTATATAATATAAAAGTTATCACAGCAGTTACATGGAATCTGGTATATACATCCTTTAGTAATGTCGTCGAGTTCTTTATCCGTACATGTTTCATTGTTTTTATGTTCTTGAATGCTACATTAACTCCAAAATTATCAAGTATATGAGAAATATCTTAGAAATTATTATTATATGACAGTTAAAGTAGTTTTTTATTTGTTTTACTTTTTTTTTTGTTAACAGAACATGTCTCATTTGCCGCTTTTAATGCATTGTCTAAGACAGAGTCGGGATATTTTAATTTCTTGCCTATATTCCTAATAATATCTATTTCATCATCAATAAGTTCATGGCTACATATACGTAATTTTCTCAAGAACATGGATATGAAAACTGATTTGATAACTTAATGAGCATTGGCAGAGATATTGGTGGATTTTCAGTGCACACTGTATTGAAACCCATTACTAATTCTGTGTATTTGGTAATCCAAAAAGGGTAGGCAACCATTCTTTTCCATTTCCATAGTGAGTTTTATTGATGTCGCTAATTCATTTAACTTAGCAAAGAAGCTATTTACATTTTCGGTACTAGGCCAAACACATACTATGTCATCAACATACCTGTAACATATATTACGTGGAATGTTTTTTTTTTATATATTTTGCTTTCGAAAAATTCTATGTACAAATTTCTTAAACACTGTGGTAAAGGTTACCTATTGCCAAACCAAAATATTGTGAGTAAAATTTCTCGTTGAATTCAAATTTACATTCTTTTACCTGGCCAAACGCAACGTTGTTCATAATACAGTATTGGCATCTTAGGTAATACCAACCAATGGGTTAAGAATATCTACTAAGGATTTTGCTGATTTGTAGGATGCGAAACCAACCAGCCTGCTAATTGGTGTAGCCAGTGAAGATGTGAGCATAATCAAGGGAATTGCTTACGGAAATATGAAAAAACTAGTCACCCCAAGTGTAACATAAAAGATTAATAGTTGCCATCAGTGAACTTAAACATAATAGAAATGAACACACGGCGAAAGCCGTCGAATCTTGCACGCTAGTAATTCTGAATGAACTAAATAATGCAAATATCAACAGTGAACCCAGGCTAGTGAGTTTTGACGTGATTTCATTATTCACAAAGGTACCTATTGACGACCTGTTGGAGTTTTTAGGCGAAATACTGGAGAACAGAAAACTGGATCTACCATTTACTAAGCACGCATTAGTAAAGTTATTTAAAATTTATATAAAGGAATGTAAATTTGAATTCTGTGGGAAATTTTACTCTGAAAAATTTTGTTTGGCAATGGGTAACCCTTTATACCCCCACTGTTAAGTTCTTTGTTTACGGAATTTTTCGAAGCCCAAATATTAAACAAAATCATTCGATGCAATGTAATATAGTTCAGGTATGTTGATAGCATAGCATGTGTTTGGTAAGGTAACTAAAATGTTAATTACTTCTTTGCTAAGTGAAATGAATTAGTGCCATCAGTAAAGTTCACTATGGAAATAGATAAAAATGGTTGCCCACCCATTTCGGATTGCCTAATGCATAGAACTAGTAATGGGTTTCAATGCAATATGTACAGAAAACCCACTAATATTTCTGCCTTTGTTCACTTTTATTCTGGTCATAGCAATGAAATTAAAAAATCAGTTTTTTTCTCCAATATCCTCAAGCAAATTACGTATAGGTAGCCTTGAATACATCGATGATGAAATAGATATGATTAGAAAAATAGGCAAGAAATTGAAATATCCCGACTCTGTATTAGACAATGCATTTAAAAAGTTGTAAAACAGAAAACCTGCTTTTACTGCCATAAAATGATAATTTCAAAGATATTTCCCATTTACTTGAGAATTTTGGTGTTAATGTAACATTCAAGAACTTTTTTTAAAAAACGATGAAACATACAAAAAACAAGCCCGACAATACTAAACGATGTGTGTACCAGATTCCACATAATTCTTGTGATAACTTTTATATTGGTAAAATTGGAAGAACATTGGAAAAAGAGAATAACACAGCATAAAAGATGTGTAAGCAATGCACAAGTGAAGAATTGAATTTTGCTGCATGTGACTGAAAACAATCATACAATCAACTGGGCAAGAGCGGAAAAAGATAGTTTATTTCAATAATGCTTTGGAAAGAAACATCGTTGAGTCTAGCTTTATAAAAGAAGATTGCTGTAAGAACGTGAACATTAGTCAAGCCATGTGTACACTTGATACATTAATCTCAAAATGGGTACGCAAGGAGTTTCATTTTAAGGAAGGCATTTAAAAGACCTGGATAAGGAAAGTGGGTGTCTCCGGGGATTTGTAAAATTTGATCTGTCACCAACAAGGGTAGGACTTCACCTACAAATATCTGTCTGATGCATATATTTGTTACCCAGCAGTTTGTGTGTCCGTATGTACTGTCCCACCGGCATATATATGATGAATTTGTGCCATTTTGCACCAGTCCTCCGAAGATGGCTTAGGTAGCAAGAAAGCCAACACCGGTGGGGATATGGAACTGTGCTTCACCTGTTCTTTGTGTGTTTGATATATAAAATCGCGTGTAAGAGTGATCATAAACATGCATACATACACACACACACACACACACACACACACACATATATATATACGAGGGTAAGTCAAAAGTTCCAGGAAAAATTCAATATACTCTTTATTTAAGGAAATTCAAACATCATTTTGGAGTCAGATATCTACCATCTAACTCTATACACTTTTCAAGGCGCTGTTTCCACCTCTGCAACCCTTCTTTGTCAGAAATTTTCTTCTGTTAAACCATGTTGAAACTGCATGTTTAATTTGCATCCAAAGATTCAAACCGGACTCTGCTCTTAAGTGTTCCTTGAGTTTTGGGAACAGGAAAAAATCTGAAGAACTGCAAGATCAGGACTATAAGGAGGATGTGGAAGAGTTTCCTTCTAAATTTCAGATAAGGACTTCTCTTGCAACCTGTTTTTTGATGAATGTGCTGAGCGTTATCATGATGGAACAAAATTCTGCGGTGCAATCTTTCCTCGACGTTTTTGAATGCAGTCTTCAGTTTTAAAACACCTTTGCAGTAGTTCCCTTTGATTGTTTTTTTGTTTGTCAAATCAATCAAAATCACTCCTTTGAGTCCCAAAACACTGTTGCCATAACCTTCTCCAGATCTCGTGTTTTGAACTTCACTGGTGCAGCTGAACCTCTTGGTAACCATTGCTTTGATTGAATTTTCTTCCGACAGATGTCATATTGATGGATCCAAGTTTCATCTCCAGTAACAATGGACTGGTCAAAAACTCTGATTGTTTTTTGATTCAATCTTTGATTTAAAACTGCAAGAGAAAGTTCAGGCTCTTTGATGCCAGTTGGTCTTCTTTAATCAGAAGGGTTTTAAGTTCAAGTTTAGTTACTCAAACCAAGATTTTCATTTAAAATTGAAAATTTTAACTTTGGGAGATTTGTTCATTTCTTGTTAGCTTATATCGAATAGTAAACCGACGATCTTCATCCACTAGATTCTTTAAAAGCCCATTTCTTTCATTTTTTGCAGTCGATGGTCTTCCCTCTCTTGGGTTGTCTTTGAGGTCCTCCCGACCATCCTTAAATCGCTTTATCCAATCATAAACAACTGATTTAGATGGAGAAGAATCTCCATAAAATTGTTGTCAAGTGTTTCAATAATTTTCCTGGTTTCCAATAAAGATCTTGGTCAGGAACTTGATGTTAGCTCTCATCTCAAAATTTTTATTTTCCATGGGTTCATATATAGTTACTTTTCTGAAGCAGATGTTAACACCACGGTAGCAAGAGGATGACTGAGGTAACAAGTCTATATGATCAATACATCACAGATAATTGTTTACCAAGTATTTGGGTTGTTTCATTTTGTATATAAATACATCATTCAACAATTTTTCCTGGAACTTTTTGACTTACCCTGGTGTTGGGATATATATATATATATATATATATATATATATATATATATATATATATATATATATATATATATATAGTGTATCTAACCTGTGTGAAGTATTTTGCAATTGTGTGTGTTTGTCTGCTTTTGTGTCTTATAATAACTCTTACACATGATCTTGTATATCAAACACCACAAGCACTGATACACATATATACATCCCCACCGGTGTTGGTATATATATATATATATATATATATATATATATATATATATATATATATATATATATATATATATATATATATATATATATATATATATATATATATATATCTAACCTAAATGAAGTATTTTGCAATTATTATATATATTTATATGCTTTTCTGTTTATATCTATATCTATACACACGCATGCATGCACATTATACAAGCATATTTATATACAAACACATATATATATATATATATATATATATATATATATATATATATATATATATATATATATATATATATATATATATATATTATACACATATATACATTCACGTAAATTTATATATACACAAACACACTTACACAAACACTCACGTGGTATAAAGAGGTACGTTTGTGTGTAGGAGAGTCATCCATTTATTCAGAGACAAAGGGCAACCGCCAGCAGCCATTACCCACTATGACGTAGGGAACATTTTTTCACCCATAGAAGAATTTATTATCATTACATGTAGTGAAATTAGTATGTTAGTGAAGTGGGAAAATAATTATGAATCTCTTCACTTTTGACGGGGCTGCGAGACAATAATATGCAGAGAGAGAGAGAGAGAGAGAGAGAGAGAATTTTTAACATATATCCAAGAAATGATTTCATGTATCACTTTACTACTGTGCAAGTTTCAAGACACTTTCCATTAGGCTGACGTCTGAGAGTCAATGAATATTTTACATTGCAAAAGTTGGTTTGAAACTTCTCAGAATTTTACCACTTGGAATTTCCATCATTGACGATATAAAGTGAACACGCTGAAGTGGACATTTTCTTTTTTATTTTACCTGGTATTTGTGGTTCCGCATATACAAACGGGAACGCACGCCCGCCCTACGTTTACTAATAGGCGAGTACTTGCGTGTAAGCTACATCTGCTGTGGATGTTAAAAAGTCAGAAAAATAAAACTGATGGACAGAAATATTTATTTTATATCCACAGAGCTTCGCTTTTTTTTTTTCGTTTTGTTAGTTTCACCTTGGGTAAACATATATTTTTAGCAACCTTTTAATAACTTTATCATTACTGACATTGCTCAAATAAGGTTATGGTTGTAATTCATGAAAACGCAATAAGGAAAAGAAGTATCCATGATGATATCAGGCTCAGAAAGTGCTTTTCCAAGACAGTGTCTTATTTAGAAATTAAGATTTTATTTTTGAATTATTATTTTCGATTTTTCACTTAAGGGTAACCCATAAAACCTCTTAATGTACCGCAGTTAGTAATTTAAAAGTCCTAAATCAGTGAAATAATAGTAAAAGGTAATTATAGTAAGTAATAAGATAGTATTGGTTTCGCGTTTTCTGTTCATAAATTTCATACACAGTAATGGGATTCATGGAAATTATAATGTTTGTCATCTCCTTGTGTTTCTTTTTTTTGGGAGGTGGGGTGGGGTGGGGTAGGGTGTGGAAAGGGGTGCCGGGGATTTAATAGTCAACATATTGATAGGAAAGTTTCATTGATTCCCTCGTTCCATTATATTATATATATATATATATATATATATATATATATATATATATATATATATATATATATATATATATATATATATATATATATATATATATATATATATATATATATATGTCACCTCTAATATATACCTACATTTGATGTATAGCACTAATAAATAAAGGGAAGAGTGAAAGAGCATTTCGTTCCTGTAAGTCAGAGGCTGCCCATATAAACTAATATGTTCAGATAGGATGTCTTCGGGGGAAGCCTGTGCCTTCTTGGTCTTTCGAGCAAGGAGATGCTGGGATCATACTGACGTATATCCTGCTTTCAAGTAAATATTTGCTTGATTATTCCTAGATGGCCAACATTCCGTTAGTCCTGCTTTGCCATTGAAATGAAGTTCTGAATTATTCCTCACCCATGCATGCACACACAAACATTCCCAAACACCTCTCACAAAAATGACAAAGATTTATTTCTATTACGCTTAAGTTAGTACTATATATCTTAACACAATGAACAGAAGCCTGAAAAATTTAGAAGTAAAGAAAAAGACAATGGACCTCTAAAGTTCCGTCTGTATGTTTTTTGCGGCTCAAAATATTTATTGAAATCTTGCTCTTTCTGCTATCTTATTTCGAGAATTCTAAAAGAGGTAACATTATCCTCAGTCCCATTTCGAAATACGCAAAACAAACCTCAAGATAAGAGATCTTTGCGTGTTTGCGTGACATTCTCTGAAACCACGAGCACGCAAAACGAAAAAAAGCTTTATGTGAATGAGAATATCATAAGTGTTAATGGCGTGCATTCCTTTCCAGATAAAATAAAAAATTTAAATAATGTCCCCTCAGAGGTCGCTGACTATAATGTTTATATGCATACCAACTGCAAGGATACACACGTAGATATAAATCATCTTAAACACCTCATTAACTGTAAAATAAAAGCCATAGATTAACTGCCAGAAAATGGTCTTGCAATCGATATACATAATATCAAACCCTTTTCATCCCCAAAAATACTCGATCTTTTTATATCGTAGTTTAAAACTCTGCCTTTTCAACAGTTGTGTAAAAAGAAAATCTTTTTACTTCCTTTCCCTTTTGACAACACGGGCGACCTATTAAATCCAAATGTTAACCGATGATCGTTGATATCTTTTTTTTTTTCAATATCAGAGGATCATGATAGGGA
The DNA here is from genome assembly GCF_040412425.1 of Macrobrachium rosenbergii. Lineage (NCBI taxonomy): Eukaryota > Metazoa > Arthropoda > Malacostraca > Decapoda > Palaemonidae > Macrobrachium > Macrobrachium rosenbergii. The sequence continues at coordinate 77,425,952 of NC_089742.1, read as the reverse complement.
TTACGTAAGGCCCATTTTTAGTCCAGGCTAAAAAATAAAAAAAAAAAGAGGAGAGGAGAAAGTTTGGCCTAACCAAAAAAACAGGGGATAGACCTTTCTCTTAAAGGAAGAAAGTTTACAGCAGTCATAGAAACCAAAAGCAAGGAGAGATTTCCAGAGTTTGGCACTAGAAGAAAGGAAGCAGCCAAGTAAATAGCGTAAGCCAAGATAATTCTTATAAACTGAGGTTTCCGTAAATCACATATGCAAAACCTTGAACAGAGAATTAGCATAACTGGATACTGTAACTGTATTGAAGCTGTTGTGTTGGTTGAAGGTAATACTTCTTTTATTTTTGAGACAATTCAGTTACACACGAGATGTACCACTCATAGGCAGCATTAAGCAGTGAAGGTCATCCGATTAATGAATAAGATTGATGAGAAAAAGTGCTAATTTGTTCATAACCATTTTCTCCTGGATGTTAGGTTTTCACTGCTTGATACTTTTAGGTTACATTATTTTAATAACAATAACAAAAACTTATATTGGTTTGTTGAAATTTTGCCAGTAAGCCCTTTCAAAATATTAAAAAGCGTGGAAAACATTTCGAACAAAATTAGCGTCCATTCATTGCGGAATTTCTCTCGCTGTTTTCAGTTTTTGTCATTTGAGGTATACAGTTAAAAAAGACAAATTTTCTACTCGTATCTGAGTTACTTTGCGGATAAATATAGCGGAGAAATCATTTGCGAAATAATGATGTGATCTAGAACAAGCTGGCTTGGTTTATGTTCATGCTAACTCCACTATAGTAATATAATATAATTATAATAATCAGTATAACAATGATAATGGCTACTGTCATCGGTCTGTAGCGAATGGCTTCAAGATGCAATTGGAATAATATGAAACCTACTACTAAGTATTTATTTAAAATGTTTAAAAATGAGTCGTTGGACTCTTTCTGTCCCTTTAATTAATAGTGAAATTTATTATTATTATTTTATTATTATTATTATTATTATTATTATTATTATTATTATTATTAGCTGCAGGAACAGTGGTAGTAGTAGCAATTTGACTCTTCAAAAAGAACCTAGCAGTTATTGTTACGGATAGAATATATTGAAATGGAATGCAATGGAATATAGCATTTAGTCCAAAGGCCAAGCGCTGGGACCTGTGAGTTTATTCAGCGCTGAAATGGAAATTGAATGTAGAAAGATTTGGAAGGTAGAACAGGATGAAAACCTCGCAGTTGCACAATGAAACAATAGTTAGGAGTGGGTGGACAGCAAGATGGAAGAAAGAGAATATGACTGAAGGTAAAGTAAAAGGAATGAAAAGGGTTGCAACAAGGGGCTGAAGGGAAGCTTCAAAGAACCTTAAGCAATGCCCACAGTGCACTGCTTTAGGTGCACTGATGGCATTACCCCCTAAGGGGAGAATATATAAAAAATGTATCTTTCCCAATTCTGAGCAATTGTATCCATTTAACTATGACAACTCACACTGAACGCCACATAGTATTTATCATATTTTCCGATTTTTAATCTACTTAGCACTGGTACATCTCAATCCGATTTTCTTTTTTAAGCTTAATTATTTAGAACTTTAATTTCAGTTCTTACCGTCATCGTCATAGCATTTACTATAACAGTTTTAGTTTTACATATTGACTCATAGTGTCTAGCATTTACTATGGTAATTGAACTGTATTATAAATGATATTAAAAGTTCTATGAGTCAATAGTAAAACTAAAAATAATTAAATGCTATGAAAGAAAAATAAAGTTTGAGATGTAAATATGCGAAAGAAAAGTGCTAATAGATTTAAAAATCGGAAAATATGATAAATACTATATGGCGCTCAGTGTGAGTTGTCATAGTTAAATGGATACAATTGCTCAAAATTGGGAAAGAGACATTTTTTATACATTCTCCCTGTGGTCATTACTTAAGGTTCTTTGCAGCGTCCCTTCAGCCCCTAGCTGCAACCCTTTTCATTCCTTTTACTTTACCTTCAATCATATTCTCTTTCTTCCATCTTGCTGTCCACCCACTCCTAACTATTGTTTCCTTGTGCAGCTGCGAGGTTTTCATCTTGTTCCACCTTCCACATCTTTCTACATTCAATTTCCATTTCAGCGCTGAATAAACTCATAGGTCCCAGCGCTTGGCCTTTGGACTAAATGCTATATTCCATTCCATTCCATTTCAATATATTCTATCCGTAACAATAACTGCTGGATTCTTTTTGAAGAGTCAAATTACTACTACTACCACTGCTGCTGCTGCTAATAATAATAATAATAATAATAATAATAATAATAATAATAATAATAATAATAATAATAATAATAATAGTAGTAGTAGTAGTAGTAGTAGTAGTAAAAATTTCACTATCAATTAAAGAGACAGAAAGAGTCCAACGACTCATTTTTAAACATTTTAAATAAATACTTAGTAGGTTTCATACTATTCCAATTGCATCTTGAAGCCACTTGTTACAGACCGATGACAGTAGCCATTATCATTGTTATACTTACTTAATAACGTGGTCATGAAATGTAACTGGCAGTCATAAAATCTACTATGACAGCATACTTCCCCCAAATCATAGTCTCTATCATAATTATAGCACTTGATTTCATTGAAATAATGTTTTTTCATCATACATTTACAATGAAATGCTTAGATATTATTTTTGTATTATTTCATATCACAGCCATAGTGTTTTGTTGTGATGACCTATTGCTCACTTTAAATTACCTAAATTACAAAGCTTATCAAACTTTCTATAGGTTATCAAATTTTCTAGCCTTAGACCAACCATAGGGTATTCCCTCTATACAAATTTCGTGTAAAAACAAAAATGTATACCAGATCCAGGTTGTGTGATACCCAGCTCTATTATCAATATCAATAAAGATTTATTCCTTCCTTAAACTCTAAGGAATACATAAGCGCTGCCTGTCTATTTCGAGTAGGGTGAATTATGTAATTGTATATTTTGTTTACCCGAAGAAAAAATAGCCTTGACACAATGCTCTAAAAGCTAAACATGTTTTCTTATCTCTAGGGAATTTGATACAGTGTAAAAGATGGCTTAAGCCTTGCGTTTCTCATTAGCATGCCAGATTATTTTGGAAAGGCGTCAGTTTCATGAATATCTCAATCCGCAAGAGAACTCGCCTACATTTCTGTCAATTATAAATGTATTAACCATTACTGAGGTGAAATTCTTTGATTATACTGGCAGCTCGGAGTCTGTACTCTCAACTACGAAATAATAGATATGGTAACCCCCTCACCCCAGGAAAACTAAAGGAAACTCTGTGATATACCATAGCTCATTCTAATTCAAGAAAACTATCAAAATCCAAAAGAGTGATAAACTTTGATTTGGAAATTCACGTGGAATGGATGCATTTAATGTTTTTTACAAGCTACATGATTTTTACTAAAATGTAAGATAGGCTATGGCCATATGCAAGCCATGGTATTTTTGCTGTATATGGCAGCTCCAGCTCAAATGAAAATCGTTAGCCAAAAAAAAAGATGTTTGGAAAGAATTCAAGATATGTAAAGTCAGGTAATAGGCCAAGCTTCAGCAAAACTAAAATTATATAACTACTTCATGATTCTTTTTGCCAACCCAGCTGCGAATGTGTACTGAAGTTTTGGTGGGAGTCCATTGGACTTGGAGGTATCATGAAGGCTTTTCAATGTAAAACCTTCAATGTCTTTTATTTCACTTACCACCAAAGTCGATCACGCTTTTAGAAAACTATATTCCCCATTATCAGGAAGAGAAAATGACAGGAATTTAAAAGGTGAAAATTAAACGCTTTCAGTCGTTTCTTGTCGATACCTTCTTCTCTAAGCTTATTGAAAAAATAAAAAAGAAAAAGAAATGGACTGCATCAAATGTTGCTACTAAACTAGCTATCGTTTGAGAGGTTGCTTGTATCTGCAGGAATTAGAGTGATATTACCATAGGCTTCATAGGGTTTTTGGCTTGTCATTAAAATATTAGTTCACTCTTTGTGTAGTTGGCAGTTTCTGGGGAAGATTTCTTATAATGATAATTTGTGTTTTCATTATAATTGTTATATTACTCTATAATTCAAACCATGACCAGACAGTGAGCAATCTGTGTAGGTGTATGTATTTGAAATTGAAGGATAAATTTGGAAAGGATGACTCTAAACTTCCTTCGAGCCTATCTTTATCTGGGGAAAAGGTCTGTTGATAGCAATTTATTCAAATGTTACAGCTTTTACAAAATGGATACACTGATGCAAAATCTATTCACAAATAGATAAACATTTATTATATGTTTGGCATTTGACTGAATAACATGAAATCTCTAATAAAATATATAGCCAACCAGCGCACACGATTTGAAAAGGAAAGAAACCTATTACGAATCATAAATAGATATAAATACCAAACACAGTCTTTACTAACGTTTTGTACGTTTTCATTTCAAAAAGTCAAACCATTATCAGAAGGTTTGAATAGGATGAGTTAATAAAACAGCAAGCAGAAGCCAAAGGAAAAAGAGCAAATTAATTGAAATGTCTCTTTTTTTTATAAAATGGTAATATGATTTCACATTTCGAGGGAAGATTTTTAGACTGGATACTGACAAAGAAAAATATGGAGGTAAAATCTGAATTACCTGAAAATCGTTGACATAATTCAAAACAGGTCAAGGTAATATCGTAAATAAGCTCACAGGCATATTCATTTATTTCTGCGTATTGCAAAGAAGCACTGGAATTCGGATGCATGTTATGATAATAGCTCCATAGTATTTTCAAGCTATCTGAAAAAAAATCTAATACTTTAATAACAAATGTAAGTGCTATTCAGAAAATGTTATTTAAAAAATGCTTCAGAACACTGATAGAGATATTGTCTAAAAAAATCAGAATGCTATAAATGAGGGTTTTTCAACCTGGGGGTCGCGACCCCCCAAGGGATCGCCAGCCTTTTTTCTGGGGGTCGCGAGATCGTTCTTGAGCTATGGTATGTTTTAGCTTTATCCAACTTCACCGCCGTTACACAAACATTAACGCAGCACTGATATGACTTTGGTTAGAGATCAGTCCGTGAATGAAAGCAATTGAATCTCGAATGCAATAAACGAACACTTAATATTGAGAGGGCCTTTTGTGTAATTCAACTTATTCAACAGAAATAGTTATGATAATATCTTTTTAATGCAAGTAACAAATTTATTACAGTGCCGTGCTATTTTTCTACTAAGACATGATATATGAATATTATTGAATAAAAAATTTTAAAGGGGGTCATTGGTCATATTCAGTTCCTAAAAAGGGTTGCGGTATGAAAAAGGTTGAAAACCACGGCAAACAAATGCCATGAAATGGTTGAACTCGTAACACAAACGCAGTTCATGTTTAGCCGGCGATGCCGACAGGTCATCCACAGGTGAAATAGAATTAGGACCCTAATTCATCTGAAATAACCTCAATATCAGACAGGCACTAAGATATATGAGAAAAGAGGAGTGTTCTGCGTGCAGAGTTACTTGAATCGTGTATTATTCTTCTTTTCTTTTCGAAAATAATATGTTCTCGGGATTAAAACATTAAATGATCATTTTCTTATATTTTGTAAATGCTAGCTTCAAATATCTGTTATGGTAGTAATTTTCACCTTATTCGTTAAGTCGATCACTAAATTGTGCAAAACAATGTTTGGGTGCTTTCCTTAGCCACAGGTTCTGCGGTATGTTATTTAGCGTTGAAAATAACCTCGTGAAATGTGTTGTTTCCCGGGATGAACGATATTAAACACTGGTAAACAATTCCCGTGTTGAGTTTCGAATAGAAGTTTCTCATCTACCACTTGAAGAGTAAAAAAAAAAAAAAAAAAAAAACTTTGACGGGACATCTTTTATTTGAGTAAAATGAGGCGCATGATTACTTCTACAGATATCCAAGACTAACCGTAGAGTCATTATTTTTACTCAGCTGAAAGAAGCTACTAGCCATGCTTGTTACAGGAAAGCTGTGTAAATGTTCCTTTCAAAACAAAAAATACCAACATGCAAAAATGATGGTTAAATTCTAGGTGGAAAAGCTTCCTGAACGTAAGAATAATAGAATTAAATGAGCAGAGATATATTAAAAAAATCACACTTTCATACTAGTTTTTAGCTGCATACATCCGCAGTAAGACTGGTTATCAGACTTGCCACATGAGTGCCCTTTGTGTAAATCCTAGGAATCAATAGTAATATGGATATGATGCAAAAAATACGTAATTGAATTCTTCGTAAAGGTCTCAAAGTTAATTCTGTACTATATACGAAGATATTGTTGCACGTTCAATCACGGCAACATAATGACACTTGCGCAAAGTGAAACTAATTATTGCTGGAATAAGAAATGTGAGATTGAGGCCATATAAACATTAACGTATTATATACTACTGATATGACTTTGGTTAGAGACAGTCCGTGAATGAAAGCAATTGAACCGAATCTCGAATGCAGGAGTAAACGAACACTTAATATTGAGAGGGCCTTTTGTTTTCAAGTACTAAGGCGTATAGAACTGATGCCTAATGCATTTTTAACCCCAGGCCCGACAAAACAAGAATGAAGAAAATGAAGGAATGAGGCCTGGTAGCAGAGAAGAATGACAAGAAGAGTCTGGGGAAGAAAGTAATAGATAATTCCAATTCTAGCTTTTAGGGGACTCAGAAATTCCAATTCTAGCTTTTAGGGGACCCAGAGAGCAAACTGTTTATGTCGGTGATAGAAAGCCACAAATCAATTCAAGAGAAAAAAGGCCAATGTTTAGATACAAGGAAAATGAGCTAAATAAAAATGAAAATAAATTAACTAGCCCTTATAAACTAGGTGCTTGTACTGTTGTATGATATTGAAAATATGTTGACATCCAAACGTACAAGGAAAACCAATCGGCTTGGATAAACGTAAAAATATCCAGGTAAAATTTAAATTTCTTAAAAAACATCTGACCCTAGTTTTGATAAATATCATGGCGGTTATGATAATTATATTTATTTTTTATGACATTCTTTAGTGCCATATTGGCTTGGAACAAAATATAATCGGTTCTAACAAAAGGTATGAAATTTCGTAAGTTGTTCAACAGTAGTTGAGAACATGAAGTTTTTTTCGTAGACTAAGGCGAAATATTTAATGTTAGTTATGACATTCACAAATGTTTTGTAACAACCGTTGGTAACGAAGCATACTTTACGCGGTTATTATGAAATTCATCATAATGCAACAGATCATTCAAAACATAGTGGCTCTGCACACAAAGAAAGAGAATTTTTAGTGGTAGTTATGAAATTCATTATTATATTTCACCAATAATTAAGTGACGTTTTAGTTTACACTAAATTAGGAAGAATCTTGAGTGGTGTTTTGCGAATTCTTTATACTGCATTTAAACTGTTCCGGGCATTGTTTTACCTGCTAGCTTTGCTTTAATTAAATCGTTTTGAAACTTTAGCAGTTAGGAATTGGTGGAGCATTTCATTGTATAATTACTGAATTTTTAACTAAAGGGTTGTAAATTGTAGCATTTGATGGGCACTTTGGTGACCACGGGAATGTGATCTCTAATTGCCCTTAGAGTGGTTTTCAGAGCCGAATAGTCTTTGTATACATCCGATATGGAAACGAATTTGTTGCTCATGCGGATGGTGTTACGCTCTTCACATTGATCCAGTCTCCTAAGTAAAGATCTGGTGCTTCTGAATGACTTATTAGAGATTTAATATTTAACAGAGCATTGTACTCGGTTATGGGGGATGGACTTGAGCCTTAACAAAACGTGAACTATGATCGTTAACTAGTCTACGGCGCAAATGAAATAAAAGCTTCCATTAATGTAACCAGAGATATCAAACCCATTTTAAAAGACAAAATATACAAGCATTTCACGAAGAATTTTTGTAAGATTAAAAGCAATTTATTGTAGATGTAAATGTATGTAGTTCAAGATTTGTTGTAATCTTTTGTAAATAATTTATTGAATAAAAATTTAAATAAAAAAAAAAGTTGTCCTCCCCTCGTCCCCGTCAGTGTTACCGAGTTTGGTCGTCTGCTGCTGACACGCATCTTAAATTACTGGACGAAATCTTGATATTATATTCTAGCACCGCCGTTCAGTTAGCTCGTTATAAATGCTTCATAAGATATTCCATCATTCTGATCATCATTTATATGCAGATATTCCCAGATTATATCTACGGCCTTGCCTTTTGATCTGCGCGGTTCTACTGCACTTTATGATACTTATGGAGACTTAATTGTGGAATGACCTTCTATCCCGCAGTTGAATCTTTGGTACTTCAGAAGTTCAAATTTTGGTGCAAATGCTTTTTTGTTGAGCACTTTGATATGAATCTCCCTTCATACCTTCATAATGTTTTGTCATTTGTTTTATTTATTTAACTTTTTTTATTTTCATTTTTTATTGATATGTGTTATATTTTTCATTAAAATTTATCTTTCAAGGTTTCTTCTTTACTTTTCTACTTTTCTTTATTGGGATGCTTTCCTCATAGCGCCCCTTGGCCTTATATTGTCCTACTTTTCCAGCCGACGGTTCAACTTGATTTAAAAATGACAGTAATAATATTAACTGGTATTAGCGTATTGTCCATTCATAGAGGGAATTAGATCTTTTAATGTTACTTATGAAATTCATAATTACATTGCAACAACAGCTATTAACTTAGCTTTGTGGAAAATTAAGAAGAATTTTTACCGAGGTGTCTACTGGTTCCATTGTTCACTGTACATTCGGCATGGGAGTGAGGTGGAGTTACCCTTCAGAGGTGCCCGATCTCCGAGAGCTTCCTCCGTTTGGGGTAGTGCCGTCAGTGCGCCTCACGGGGTTCACTGTAGGCATTACTAAAGGTTCTTTGCAGCGTCCATTTGGTCCTTAGCTACAACCTCTTTCATTCCTTTTAGTGTAACTCCATTCTTATTATCTTTCTTCCATCTTGTTACCCACCCTCTCCTAACAATTATTTTATAGTGCAACTGCGAGGTTTTCCTCCTTTTACACCTTTCAAACCTACCTACTCTCAATAACCTTGCCAGCGCTGACTTACCTCATAGGTCCCAGTGCTTGGGCTTTGGTTTAACTATATTCCATTCCATTCCGAGATCTTCAGTCTCCCAAGAGGCCCCTTCCCTATATGGGGGGAAATTAATTCTGTGTCTTCATTGGATCCTGTCCATATCAAAGAGGTCTTTAGACATACGCGTATGGTGAGAGTATGTTGACAGAGAGGGACAGCGTGCGTGTCACCAAAGATGGGAGCTGAATATAGGTCAGCACTGTAAAAGAAGGGACATGTGAAATATCCTGTCTTAAACTAAGAAGTATTTCGAGTGTCAACCCTTTAAGTAAAGTGTAAGAAATGAAACTTATTCAATCTCATGTGATGATGAATATAAAAATGCAAATTTGTGAAGGTACTAGATCATAATAGATGAAAAATTCTCGCAGAGTTTTAAACAGGAAAAATGGAGTATTTAAAAATGAAGAGAGAGAGAGGTCATTCTGTCAGAAAAAGAAAAAAGAAAAAAAATAAAGCGCATAATGCCATTACATGTCACTTCTTAATGTTGCAGTTCGATAGGAATCTTTGTTTATTTCACAACTTAACGTTGTTCTCAGTTAGATAAATAATTCTTTTTTATGTGACATTTCATAGTTTATCCTGTTATACAGAAATATTCATAACTTCAGCAGCAAAAGAAAAATCCATAGGGAATGAGCTCACAGACAAACCAGTAAACTTCTCTGACTTTAG
>NC_089742.1:77383624-77403624 GCF_040412425.1 Macrobrachium rosenbergii | reverse complement strand
CGAAACATCTCTGGGTATGGTATCTCATCCAGTCAAAAGTATGAGTAGACAGGCAAGAACGAGATGTTGAAACAAATCACACTTATTGAGCTGGGTTGTTTTAGCACTTCTGTCACCCACGAGGCTTATAAAAGCTTATTACAACCCAAGAAAAAATGTCCTCTCTATAGATAGACAGCTGTAACAGAAAAAAAATGTTTTACTTCTACATGACGTATTGAAATCAATCGTAAGACACCCTGTGGAGTTCAGAACCTACAGAAAGCTAGAGACCATTTCCATGAATAATATATATATATATATATATATATATATATATATATATATATATATATATATATATATATATATATATACGTATATATACGTGTGTGTGTCTGTAAATACATATATATATATATATATATATATATATATATATATATATATATATATATATATATATATATATATATGTGTGTGTGTGTGTGTGTGTGTGTGTGTGTAATGTATATATATATATATATATATATATATATATATATATATATATATATATATATATATATATATATATATATATATATATATATTGTCACAATGCGTATCAAGTACCTGGTTATTACATAACTAATCTCAAGATTCAAAAATATACCTCACTTCAGCCAGAGATACCTGAACTCTCATAACATTAATTGTTACGACTGAGTACACTCTAAAGGTAACAGTGATCCCTTAAGAAAAACTTATTTATCACTTGAAAAAATCAAACTAAGTCTATCAGAATATGTGTGAGGTATCAAAAATTAAACTAGAAATCTTCTAGAGTAAAAGGGCATCACTCCATCAAAAAACTAACTGTTTCCTGGTCTTAATTCACTTTAGCAAAACTAAAAGAACAAAACATGTTTATCACTTTGCCTTATGCACACACAATCAATCCTATTCACTGATGGTCAATAAATGAAACACTGTTTTTCTAAAAATGTTAAATACAAAATTTATTTTCAGATTCAAAGTTTATAATTAAAATTCACAATTATTTAGAATTCACAATCTGAAAAATTTACTATTAGTTGAAAATAACACAAAACTCAATGAATTCTTGAATTCAATTATGAAACAAAATTAATTCACAAAAACTTTATCAGGAATTTAAATTAATCAAGCAAAATTTAAACTATCAAGAATTACTCAAGATTTAAAAAAAAATTCTCAATAAATGAAATCAAGTATGCAATGTTAAATTAAATATGCAATGTTAAATTAAGTATGCAATGTTAAATTACCAAGAAATATTTACAATGCTATGTAAATAAATGTTACATCACAAACATAAAAATGTGAAAATATAAAGAAATTGTAAATAGAAAAACACACAAAAATACACAAAGATTTATCAATAATGATTTCACTTGTTCAAAACTTCCAAACTTATCATACCATGGTATCAATAAGTAAAATTTCACGTTACCTTACACAACTTGTGAAAACCTCTGTAAATCACTTGCTGCAGCTGCGTTTACACAATACACACTTTTTACCAGGCGCCGTTATGAACTAAATAACTTTGCTAAATTCAGATCTCAAAAGTTAATGTTAAAAGTGACCACAAAAAATTACGTTAAAAGTAATCTCTTCCTAATTAGGAATGAGAGAGAGAGAGAGAAGATGGAACCAAATCGACTGGTCTCAGAAATCAGAATGAAACAAATTTTAGGATTCCAGTAACAGTGAAACAATTACGTGATGTCATTAAAGCATTTTGGGTGCGAGATACTAAAGAAGTTTCTAGAAGCAGGGAAGTGACGTCATTAAAGCATTTTGGGTGCGAGATACTAAAGAAGCTTCTAGAAGGAAGTTACGTCATCCCAGCAAAACGTTTTGAATGCAATCTTACAAAACATGACGTAATTGATCAGGACACGTATTCTTTCTCTCCAAGTGGCGTGCGTGACTTGAACATGCAACAACGTGAAATCACTCGTCTCGAGCCCGTATGGGACGAATCGGCGTTTGTTTTGCAAACCTGTCATCGCTAACCCAAAACAAAGCGTTCCCTCGTATCTCAACTGATGACAATTGAAATGAAAACAAGCCCTGGTGGACACACACAAGTGTTCACATACTACGCTTTTACCAAGAAAGATATTCGTTCTAAATTACGTTACTATTAAAACTGTATTAACAATTCTAAATTACGCTATCAAGTTACTTAATCAAGTTCTTTGAGATCTGATGCCAAACTAAATATGACACTTCAACAACCATTATCATTACACACAACACATGAAAAAGTAAATATGTCAAAATTATAGGAGGATATATGTATTACAAGGCAACATCATGAATATATATATATATATATATATATATATATATATATATATATATATATATATATATATATATATATATATATATATATCTGTGTGTGTTTGTGTATGTGTGTGTGTGTGACCAGGAAACAAAGACGAAAAGAGTGTTGGTGACCTTAAGGGTAGGAAGGGACATTCATTGAACCGAGATGACTAAAGAAAGAGTGTTCCCGAATAGTGCCCATATAAAAGTGGCAGAGAGAAAGAGGATGGCGAGAAAAAAATACATTTTGGTGTTTTCGATATAAAGAAAGGATTTTTACTAGAACTTAATAAGTAGAGAGACGAAAAACATGAAGCCCCCTAAGCATTGGGACAGTACTCCAAAAACTGAAAAAAAAAATTAATTTACGTCTTTGGGAAGGACTAAAACTAATGTCCATATAGCATTCCTTGTTTTACAGAGATATTAAACAATGTAAGTGAACTCTCTCTTAGATTAGTTTAAAGTAAATTTAACACCAAAATGTCGATATAGCTGAGAGGTTCAACTTTATTTTCATCAAGAGGAAAGGAGGAAAGCAATCAGTAAGAGCTATGATATATCGGTATATTGAACGTGACTAGGTTGTGAGAGCCCCTTTCAGATAGGATTATAACATCACCCCCGATAGATTATGCCATTAACAGCAACAAATATACATAAAAACTATGCTAAAAGCACTGTCTAAACTTGTTGACTCATGGAATAGAGCCACCAGTCACAAGTTCATGCTGAACTGTATTCTTTTTACCTGTGTGTATGTTGAGTCTGTCTGGTGACGGGCGACATTCGTATATTCATGTATGCGTATACAAGTGAAACACTCATTCAGCTCCCCTAACAGTGAATATTACTTACAACATAAGATGGTAAGGCAGAGTACAGGGAAGAAAGATTTTTTTTATAAGGAACGAGTAAAAACATAAGTCACAAGGCAAAATATAGGATCATGTCACTTTTGAGCATTTATAGAAACATTCAAACTTTTTTCCTCCTCTCTCTCTCTCTCTCTCTCTCTCTCTCTCTCTCTCTCTCTCTCTCTCTCTCTCTCTCTCCCCCAACATATTCTACAGTCTGCATTTGTGCTGTGTGTTGTGCCCTCCCCTGCTTGGTCATCCCTTTCCCCTTGCGTGTACTTAATTTCTATTTTGGTCAGCTACCTATCACCTTTTTTCATGGCGAAAAAATCTCCACCAGATCAAGGGATTTTTTCAGTCTGGTAAAAATTTTCTGAAATATTTAACAGGAGGTACTTTATTATTAATAGGTTTGGTTTGAAAATAGGGAAGAAAGTTAGGATTTGCGATTTCCACGTTTTGTTTTGATGGAACTTTTTAATCCCTTTTAGATTTTATTTATTTTTATTTTAAATTATTTTATATTAGTGTTCGTTGTTTCTCATCCTACTCGTAAAGATTCTAAATAAATATTGCATAACCTTCATGCTTTACTGGGAGAAAAATGAGATATTTCATGACTTCATTTTCTCAAAATTAAAATTGTACTGTTGAAAATGTGAAATTGTATAGATATATAACTTAGGTATCGGAGTCTTTGCTCTTGTTATTGGTTACTACGAACGTTATTAGTAAGTGGCTTTAGTGATCCTACACCTGTCTTCATAATAGACTTGATAGTGGGCATTAAAATAGTATCGTAGAATAAGCAAACGATCTACCTTTCTTGGAATCATTCATTTCCCCAAACCCGAAATGTTACCGGTGAGCTTAACAGAAGTCTGGAACGGATCAGTAACTGGTATAGTTAGTTGGAAGAGAGGCTTAACTCCAGCTAATCTAATAAGAGACTACTATACCGATGTCTTACCATGTTCCTGCTCCATGATGATCTTTGGATATTGAACACTGCCTCACTTTAGAATCTATATTAATAAAATCCGAGTGGCTCTTGTTTGTCCTCCCCTAGTGGAGACATGACACAGCCACCCACTCCCTGCAAACTGGTTTGTCCTTCCCGGGTGGGAACAGGGTAGGTAGGGGAATGGGAGGGTAGGGAAGACATCCACCCTCCTCCTGCAAACCTGTTTGTCCTCCCTGGGTGGTGCGAGGTAGGTAGGGGAGTGGGAGGGTAGAGAAGACATGGCCTATCAACCTTCCTCCAGCAAACCTGTTTGTCCGCCCTGGTTGGGATGGGGTAGGTAGGGGAGTGGGAGGGTAGAGAAGACTCGGCATATCAATCCTCTTCCTGCAAACCTGTTTATCCTTCCCAGTTGGGGACGGGGCAGGGGATCGGGATGATAAGGGAGACATGATGGGCAGCGCCGGGTTCCAGCGCAGCATAGTGTGCGCCAACAAGCTCGTTATAGCTATTTAACAATTTGCTTTCTTTTTCACAGCTCTTGAAAAAACCTCATCTAATGATACCAGAAACAAGGCATTGTTCATAAGGGTTCGTATATAAACAGAGGCGATGGTACAAAAGCCAAAGACTTGATCTGTTATGCATAAATCCAGAGATCTGTATGAGATAAGATAACTCAAAAAGTGGTTTCCTTTTATTTTTAACCATGGTAGTCATGGTATGAACCAACATTTTAGGTCAACATATTTTTGAAATATTCCAGAATTTCGATTTCAACTGTGAATTTCCATTAGCGCCTTTGAAAATACAACCCAAAAATTAGTGCGTGCTGCTCGCTTCGCAGAACAACAGTAACTACATTATGCCGGGAAGCCACCATTAGTACGATGCCTGGTACCAGAAGTTACTCATTATTAGGCTTTTGAGCTTCAAAGAAGTATCGTTGCTTAGGAGAGCCATGAAGACTAGTGTTCCCTCGCTGGTCTAATTTATATTTTGTTTGTTTCTGTTAATGTTTTTGCGTTTTAAACTTTCTATTGTGTATTTTTAACCTTTTATTTCCCTACTGTATATGCTTTTCACGGAGGCTCATTGTTAATGCTAATGGATTAGGATGAAAGACACATTCTACTGAATAATGGCATAAAGAAAAAATGTCAGTGCCATATTCGATTCTAAGTGCTTTTGGTAAAAACTGAATTGATTAACGTGGAGAATCATGTGAAGATTTTTTTGTTTATTACTTTGAAGCTCCGAACAGTTTCATGAATAACTACAAAACCCCATTTAACAAGATCTATAATTCATAAGTTTAAATGTGAATACCTCTGTCTTCGACTTCTTCATGTGTAAATTCCACCATCAGAATGATAATGATCACGACGGAGCGATAAAGAGAAGCAAAAGTTAAAACGTGGAAAAGTGAAAGAACGATTCACCCGCAAATCAGAGGCTCCCAGATAAAACGACGCGTCGAGATTGGACGCCTCCGGGAGGGTTTGCTCGTCCTCTCGCTGTCTCTTTCGAGTGAGAGTGAGGGGATGTAGTCGAGTGAGGGTGAGGAGAAGCTCGGATCATCTTAGCCTTCAAAATACAGTTGGGGATAAAGAGATAAGACTCGGTTTACTTGGTTCGCTGTCATACTCTTTTTTTAGTTCTTAAATTACAGATTTCTTAAATGGTTGCGCTTGTGTGATTATAATATATATATATATATATATATATATATATATATATATATATATATATATATATATATATATATATATATATATATATATATATATATATATATATATATATATATATTCACACAGTCTACACACACACACACATATAATATATATATATATATATATATATATATATATATATATATATATATATATATATATATATATATATATATATATGTATATATATATATATATATATATATATATATATATATATATATATATATATATATATATATATATATATATATATATATGATACAGCTGGGATAAAAAGATAGGGTTCAATTTACTGTCTTCATTTTCAGAATTGGTTTTAGTTTTCAGATTGCATATTTCTTAAATACTTGTGCTTGTGCTCCTTCTGAAAAAAAAATATATAGGCTATATATTTATGTATATGTATATATATATATATATATATATATATATATATATATATATATATATATATATACATCTTATGTATAAAAGTTAATTTTTGTATGTTTGTGCTGTATAGAAATCCGAACTGCTTGACGGATCTGTGCAACATTTGGCATGTGGCCTTCATTTGACCCAATTTAGATAATAGGGTAGGTTTCAAACCCATACGCTTCCCCCTTCTCTTTCCCCCCATCCTCCTTTCCCTTTGTAACTTATGCGGTAAATAGAGTACGGGTTTATCATATCTAATTTCATACTCGAGACCATAGAAATAAATTATTGAAAATGCTTTTCAGTCATCACAGTAATGTCTGGATAAATAGACAGCATAGTAATATCTGGATAAAAGGTTCAGTCACCACAGTAATACCTGGTTAAAGGTGACAGAGAGCATAGTAATACCTGGATAAAAGGGACAGTCACCACAGTAATGCCTGGATGAAGAGGACAGACAGCACAGTAATACCTGGATAAAAGGGACCAGACAGTAATACCTGGTTAAAGGGGACAGACAGAACAGTAATACCTGGATGAAAGGGACAGTCATTACAGTAATACCTAGATAAATGGGACAGACAGCACGGTAATACCAGGATAAAAGGGACAGTCACAACAGTAATACCTGGATAAAAGGGACAGTCACCACAGTAATACCTCGATAGAAGGGACAGACAGCACAGTAATATCTTGATAAAATGGACAGTCACCACGGTAATATCTGGATATAGGGACAGTGATCACAGTAATACCTGGATAAAAGGGACAGAAAACACAGTAATACTTGGATAAAAGGGACAGTCACCACAGTATTATCTGGATAAATGGGACAGTCACCATATTAATACCTGGATAAAAGGGACAGAGAGCACAGTAATAACTGGTTAAAGGAAACAGACTGTGCAGTAGTACCTGGTTAAAGGGGACAGACAACATAGTAATACCTGGAAAAAAGGGACAGACAGCACAGTAATACCTGGTTAAAGGTGACAGACATTCCAGTAATACCTGTTTAAAGGTATCAGACAGCACATTGATACATGGATAAAAGGGGTAGTCACTACAATAATACCTAAATAAAAGGGACAGTCACCACACTAATACCTGGATGAAAAGGGCAGCCACCACAGTAATACCTGGATAAAGGGACAGACAGAAGAGTAATACCTGGATAAAAGGGACAGTCACTGCAGCAATTTCTAGATAAAAGGGACAGCCATCACAGTAATACCTGGATAAAAGGGACAGACAGCTCAGTAATACTTGGATAAAAAAGACAGTCTCCACAGTAATGCCAGTCAGTTCACCAACGACTGTTTGAAGGGTGAACGTTCGCATGAACTGTCAGTCAGACCATCAACGCAAACCCCTCCTCTTCTCCCTTCTCCTTCCTCTCCCCTTCCACCTCCACCCCCTTCCCTCTTCTCTCCTCCTCCCCTTTCCCTTTTCCCTCCCCTATACGTAGACCGTGTTTCAGAATTTCCCCGGGCAGTGCCGGGTTGGTCAGCTAGTGTGTGTATGTGTGTGCATATATATATATATATATATATATATATATATATATATATATATATATATATATATATATATATATATATATATATATATATATATATATGTATGTGAGTGTGTGTGTGAATGTATATGGATACATACACACACACATACACACACACACACACACACACACACACACACACACACACATACACACATAAATATATATATATATATATATATATATATATATATATATATATATATATATAGATATATATATATATATTAGTGAAGGTGGACCATGGAAACGTATTCATCTCTACATAATTCTTTATTTCCAACGTTTCTAATAAAAAGCTTTATTACATCATCAGGAATCTGTTAAATAATGAATAAAATTACTTTAAATATTGCTCTTAAAATCAATAAAATCCATAAAATACTTCACAGTTAAAATATAAGATAAAAAAACAAAGAAAAAAAAAAGGACATAGAAGCAAAATCAAAGACCGCTAACCAACCTTATACCAAGAAGGCAGAAGACAGAATGCATAAGAAAGTTAACTCAGTTACAGCTGAGTGGAGGAGGTCTGGGTATTTAACTGGGGAACTAGTTGTTTAATAAATAATGATTCCAGGATAGGCAGTTCGATACATTAGTTGTTTGGCCTATGATACAGAAATCGTTTCTATCAATATATGTTTTACAAATTTTCGAATGGTTTCTTATGCTTGAATGCTCGGAGTGGAGAGCCTATCACAGCCAGTCCGAAAACTTAATCCCTGATGAGAGTCGATTCTGACCCTCAGTAACCTCCTCGTGATCCGACATATGTCCCAGAGTTACACTTAGGGCAATATAATATACCACGTTGGAGGTCAAAAGATTTAATCGATCTTTGTATCTGAAAAAGGAACCAATCGTTAGTGGATTTTTAGGAATTAATTTTGACTGGCACCATAATGTTTATGTAAAAGAAAATCGAAAAGAATCATCATAAAAATGGAAATTTGGCATAAAAGCTAATTTTGGTACTGTTTTTTTTGGCTATTCATGAATTGTCTGTTAAAAACATGCGGAGCTTTTAAAGAACAAGTTATGCCCTGCAATTATTCACAAAATATGCAGAAAGGAAACCAGTGATGGAAGGGTTGCCAGTTGATGTAATAAAAAGCCCTGTGGAGGAGAGTAAAAATAGAGTTCAGTTTGAAGTCATAAAACAAGAACTATAGTAGTTGATCCTAAAACCAGTAAAAGTCTTCTTCTCTAAAAACAGAAGTATTAAAAATCCATTATCCCTAGTAACAAGAACGTCTAGGAAAGGCAACTGATTGTTCACCTCTTTTTCTACAGTAAACTTAATGTTATTATGTTTAGTATTAACATAATACTTCTGTTTTTAGAAAGAAGACTTTTACTGGTTTAGATCCAACTACTATAGTTCTTGTTTTTATGACTTCAAACTGAACTCTATTTTTACTCTCCTCCACAGGGCTTTTTTATTACATCGAACTGGCAACCCTTCCATCAAGAAATTGGTTTTCCTTCTGCATATTTTGTGAATAATTGCTTCCTCGACAGAACTTGTTCTTTAAAAAGCTCCGCATGTTTCTTAACAAACAATTCATGAATATCGCCAAATCTTGTACAGTACCAAAATTAGCTTTTATGCCAAATTTCCATTTTTACATGATGATTCTTTTCGACAAAGGTTTGACAGATTGTTCATAAACATTATGGTGCCATTAATCTAAAAAGAAGAGTCTAAAAATCCACTCCGATTGGTTCTGCGGGATACAAAGATCGATTAAACCCTCTTTTGACCTCCAACGTGGTATATAAA
This sequence comes from Macrobrachium rosenbergii, assembly GCF_040412425.1. Taxonomy (NCBI): domain Eukaryota; kingdom Metazoa; phylum Arthropoda; class Malacostraca; order Decapoda; family Palaemonidae; genus Macrobrachium; species Macrobrachium rosenbergii. Next base: position 77,393,960 of record NC_089742.1, on the reverse strand, counting down.
TACTTGCCCTAAGTGTTATCAATAATCGATATCAACTCAGTTTTGCCATAACAGCTGATTGGTAAGTTTGTCTCACTTGTCTCTTTAAGAATTTTTATCACATACTCAGTATGTAAGTGTTTATACTTACAAAATTCCAAGTCACAAATACCACTTCATGTCGAATTCTCAATACTTATGAATAAATGACACCATCGGGAAATTGTAATCGGTATGTGCATCTGTCCTTACGAGGATTTTTCCTAGACCTCACACGGTGTAAAAGAAAAATCTAGTGCCTGCATTGTTCAAATCTCTTTCTTATTTTTTTTTTAGCTATCTGTTCATCTGAAATTATTACTATGGGGTTATGCCCCGTTTATACAAATTTACAAAAGGACCAGTGATGGTAATCCTTGCTTTATAACAACGGCAATTAGTAACGTATTGGATTTACATAGAATGGGGCAGAATTTTCGGTGACTATTGTGAAATTCATAGCGGTTACTAACGGCCTGGGTGGGTGGAGGCGGTGAATACCATTAGACTGTATTCCATTGCCCATTATGCATTTAGCAAGGGGCATTAAGGAGCGAAATTCCCTTCGTAAATGTTCATTCTCTTGGGCCTTTAATCTCACAGGCGAGCATTTCGTTTTATGAGGGGAGGGTAATGATGGCCTTTCCTTCAATTCTGTTTCTGTCGAATACTTTTCGTTTAACATTATAGTTTGTGGGCATATGCAGATTACTGGTGCATATGCTCCAGTCGGCGCATTAGGAGCTGTAAATATCTCAGACCATTCCTTGAAACGGAGAGATTTGTCATCCATTTTGTCTTGAAAAAAGAAGAGTCACTATGCATCCTCGGGTACTGAGTGGAAATGATGCTGAGAACTGTAATTCATCGTTTCTCGGAAAGTAAGTGATTGAATCACGTAAGAGTAGCGCAGTTTTTTTCGTAAGAAACTTATTTAGCCAGTTTCAGTGGGTAACTAATAAAGTCTTGTTGAAATATACAAAATGGAAGAAGAAGAAGAAGAACAAGAAGCATTGTTATCCATAATAATATTTTCCAATCGTATTTAAACGATGGAAGATTTTCCTGGTATGGACAAAACTGTAAATACGTACAATTCAAAATAATTTGCCGTCTTTCTGCAGAGAAAGAAAAAGTGAGAAAAAAAATTCCACTTTCTGCCATTAAACAGGCAATAAAACAATTCATACAAATACATACTTTAGAGAATAATATAATAATTCTTTTAAAACTTTTTCTTTGCACTAAAAGCCAATGCTGACATATTCGCAAGTGAGTTTGGGAAAATACATCGAACCATTCCATTTCCAATATCCATAAACTGAATGTAGGAAGACAAACGCTCGAATTATTCATTGGTGTTCATATATTTCGTACTAGCAAAGCAAGGTACATTTTTTACTCTTACATGATGGAATTTGATGCGTTTAAAATGCGTTTTTACAATTAAAGGAAAACAAACAGTTTATCACGTCGATGCACGTAAAAAAAAACATTACTCTCTCTCTCTCTCTCTCTCTCTCTCTCTCTCTCTCTCTCTCTCTCTATATATATATATATATATATATATATATATATATATATATATATATATGTGTGTGTGTGTGTATGTGTGTGTGTATTTATATATATATATATATATATATATATATATATATATATATATATATATATATATATATATATATATATATATATATGCATAAGTGAGTGTATGTGTGGGTGGGTGGGCAGGTGTGCTTGCGTGTTGGTATGTATCCAGAATGGTAGACAAATAGGTGAACGCTTTCATTAGGAAACAAAACGATGCCAAGGATGCATTTTCAGACGAAAAACTTCAAGTCACGACGCCGCTGACCCTATATACATCACAATAATTTATAAAAAAACCAAAGATTTGAAATGAACTCCCAAGCACAAACTCTCATTTCAAAACACTACAGCGTGAGAGGAACAAACGAAAATAAAACGCAAACAATTACCAAGCAGTTCCCAAATCCTCTGATCCTGTTTCTCTAATGATGGCAAATCCTTTAATATCTTCCGAATCCCTTTATGAGAAATCCCTTTGTCGGAATATCCTATGCAGTCATCAGCGCTTTCTCTCCTTAAAAAACCCGTAAGCTTTGAACTTCTCGTGGTTTATGAAGTACACGCCACGTTTCTGATAAGGTAAATTACTTTTTCTCTCTCTCTCTCTCCTCTGTTGCTTTCCGCTCTAGCGATGAAATAAAAAGTTCGTTCGAATATTTGGTGCAAATTATCGCCCTCAAAGGTTTCATAAATTCCATTCCTAAAGTATGTCTTTCATGGATATCATATCGAGAATTACTAGATTTCTAAGTGATCATCGAAAGCAGTTTGAATATGTATATATATATATATATATATATATATATATATATATATATATATATATATATATATATATATATATATATATATATATATATATATATATATTTTCTGACTCACATCAGGATGAACCCAGATCTTTCAGTTGAAAGGCAAGGCGCTGCCCACTACGCCATAAAAAGTACGGCCTGGTGGGCAGCGCCCTGGCCTTTCAATTGAAAGACCTGGCGATCCTGAGTGAGTCAGAAATTTATTTCTGTTCCACACGTGATTTTGTGTTGTGTTGATTATATTATAAAGACCCTATATATATATATATATATATATATATATATATATCATAAATTTATTTATATATTTTATATATGATTATATATATATATATATATATATATATATATATATATATATATATATATATATATATATATATATATATATATATATATATATATATATATATATATAATATAATAATCACGAAGGTGACCTTTGGAAAAGTCAGATGATGGTCTGGCAGGAACTTTTGCTGTAGAAAAGTTAATTATACTTTAGTTTTATCAACCACTGAGCTGATTAACAGCTCTCCTAGGGCTGGCCCGAAGAATTAGACTTATTTTACGTGGCTAAGAATCAATTGGTTACTTAGCAAGGGACCTACAGCTTACTGTGGAATCCGAACCACAATATAGCGAGAAATGAATTTCTATCACCAGAAATAAATTCCTCTAATTCTTCATTAGCCAGCCGGTGACTCGAACTCGGGCCTAGCAAGTGCTAGCCCACAACTCTACCGACTCTCCCAACGAGGAACTTTTCGCTGTAGAGGCGATGGTGCTGGTGACAAGGAATGTCTGACAAATGCGTTTTAAGCGCATAGAAACAATGTGTGTTCGTTCATTCATTGAACCGATGCACCTGAAATGTATGTATGTGCGTATGTGCAATTTCCCATGACATATAACGAGAGGAACACTGAGTCTCTCGAGGAGAAACTGCCATCAACTATAATCACGAAGATGTGTTGTTAACTTGGTGTGTAGTGATCAAAGAGCACGCCAGTATGAAGATACGTTTTTTAAGGACCTAAGAGAATTTCTAACATTGTCCTGGAGGGCAAATGATATGGAAGTGGTGCATTTGACTCTTACATTACGATATGACATTTATTGTGGTCTGTATGACCTTATCACTTTGTTTGTTGATCTGGGTATTACTCACTAGAATTGTTTGGCATAAAATAACGACTATGCTGGTTTGCGAATCAGTATGTTTTCTAGTTGGGTCTTCTATTAGAGGGGTGAATCACTACAGTTCATAACCGTAGTTTTTGCAGAGTTAATTTCATTAAACTTGTTAATAAAGTCTAGTTTCCTATGTCAGTGTCTCATCCCATGAGGCCTTTGTGTAAAAATAGGGTTAGAGAGAGGCTTATGATGAAAAGAGAGGAGTCCTGCTGACCCAAGGTAAGGCCACGACTACCAGTAACATCTCAAGACAGGTGAGATGCTAAAATTCTGTTCTTGAAACAGATACTTCCATATAAAGACTGTCCTTCGAACCAGGCGGTTAATAGTGGTTGGCAGCGGTGTTTGAGTTAGTTAATTAGCTAGTTAGGGATACGCCTCTGAAGAGACATCTTGTTAAATTCTAGTATTGATATCTGAGGATAGGATTTTGTTCTGGTCAGCGATTCACAGTAGGGAGCTGTAGTCAACCGAGATGTTGTGAGTCAGTCTTTTTTCTCGAGGTATTCCTCTGTGTGTTAATGATGTATCTCGAGCCTCAAGTTGTTATTAGGAGATTAATAAGGCGTTAGTTCATATTGGGAGTAGAGCCTCGATGGCTCAGTCGGTTACAGCAGCAGCTTCGACTTCTAGAGGTCTGTGGCGCGGGTTCAAATCCGCAGCCGACTGATCAGAGAGGCAGACACTATCCGTGTAGACATCCCGGGATTATGTATAATCAACGGATAGGTTTGCTTAAAAGCAAATGGGTGTTACAGACTAAATGCACACAAAACAAAGCCACTACAACACCTTCTAAAAAAAACATAACAAACATCTCACACGTCTCGAACTTCGCCCTACCCGCGCAACAACAACTCGCTGCTGGGAAGAAAGGGCGTTGGGTCGGGTATGATACATGAAACATACGCTACCGGGGTCTAAGCGATGTCAGGCAGGGCAGCCGATCGAGACCACAGGTCTACCCCAAAGCCAATCAAAAGTCCTTCAAAGAAGGCATCACGTGCTTACCCCATACAAAAATGGGAAAAAAGCACGTTAAAAGAAGAAGAAGAAGAAGTTCATATTGGGGAGTGTTTAGGGATATTTCAATGTGTGTAATGTGAAGTAATTGCGGTATTTTGACCGCTTGTGTGTTAAAACACGCGAAAATACGTGCGTGATTGTGTTCTCTTTTTTTTTGGCTCTCTCTCTCTCTCTCTCTCTCTCTCTCTCTCTCTCTTTGTGGGTGAGAGAATTCACGCGTTGTTACAGAAACCCACATGTTATCATACTTTTTTCTATTATTGCTATTTTAATGTTAGATTGGACCTTTCATTACACATACAACTGATTTATTTTTGGGGGCGGTGGCTGTAGTGACAGCATCGCCTGAATGACGTATCAATGACGTCACTAGTTTGGGCGGAGCGTCTTGCTTGCTTTGCTGTGCGTGTTTCATATCTTTATTTTTTTTTTATATAACAATCGGCAGTTTGCATCGCCGTTTAGGGTTTAATAAGGGGAATATTTTATTGGTGTATTGTTTCTAGGAACTTTTATAATTGGGTGGTGTTTTATTTGGCATTTGTTGAATTACTGAGCGCAAATATTTCTTATGCAAGTGTGTATACATTTCTTAGTATCTTTTTTTTAACTGTTTTTTCTCTTATTTTCATAGTTACACACGTACGTGTGTTGGTTTGGGGTGCATACGTGCGTGTATGTAAAGTGGGTGTGGTTGCTATAAGATGATACTGCAGTTTGTGCCTTGGAGATAGGTTGTCTCTCTGAGGGTTTGGCGCTAAGCATTTTTTCTATAGGCGTCACCAGGCTTTGGATGGGGAGTGATAGAGAGGGTGGGCCGTTGCACCGGGGAGAGGAGGAATGAATCTCTCTCTCTCTCTCTCTCTCTCTCTCTCTCTCTCACGCGCACGCGTATTTGTCTGCTCGGGGTTACGTTTTCTATGCGTGAGAGTGGACGCCCATTCTCGTTGCAAAGACTGTTTTTTTTTTTTTTTTGTGGTTTGGCCTTGGAATAAGTGAACTTGGCCACTTTGACCCACGAGCAATCAGCTGTGCTCTTAGCCAGCAATTCCTTTTTTTTTTTCATGGGACTTTGGATTTAATTGGGGTTTAATTTAATGATGGGTTTAATTAGTTCTGATTTTACTTATGAGTTTACTTAATTGTGAACTTAATTTTGGGTTTACTTAATTTTGAATTTAGTTAAGAGTTTAATTAATTTTTTAATTTAATTGTGGGTTTCGTAAATTTTGGATTTGATTGTTGGTTTAATTAACTTTGGATTTAATGGTGGATTTGATTAGTACCTTTTTTGAGTTTTGGGAATTTAGAGTAAAGGGATTTAACATTCTAGTTTTTGTTTTGTAGGGGAATTTTATCAGGGGAAATTGTTTTGCTTTGGATTTTTTCTGTAAAGGGTGTACTTTCACGGGACTTGAGATTTTTTTTTTTTTTTGCCATTTGCGATTAGCCAAGAATAAGTCAACGAATTTTTTTTTTTTTTTACGAAGAGGAAAGTAGCAAAAATGGGGAGAGAAAATAGTGATCAGAGATTCCTTAGATCAGCCTATGATTGTGTAGGACGCGGAGATCCAGTTCGCATTCCGAAGAATTTTGTTGAAAGTCGGAATAGCCAAAGATCGATGGGTGGCTTGAGTTCTAGGATCCCACGGGGTCGTTGTTTTAATTGTAATATGCAGGGGCACATTAAGAAATTTTGCCGTGTTAAGCATTGTGGCAGTTGCAAAAATGGTCATCCTTGGCGGTCTTGCCTGTCTCGGAGACAGTATAATGATAGGCCTGCATTTCAGAATTTTGGTAGCTCAGATACGGAAGTTCCTCACACGAATCTTTCAAGGGGATCTTGTGATCGGCAGACATCGTCTAAAGACCGATCAGTGATAAAAGAAAACTGGATGGGTGTCTCTTGGGATATAGGACTTCTGGGAGAAACCTCAGGGTCGAAGCCAGTTGTAATTGGGTCCGTACATGGTATAAATGTATTGGTCTTTATAGATACAGGTGCCTTGATAAACTTAATGAATTTCGGGTTGTTCAGGTCGATGTTCCGCGATGGCTCTTTGAGACCAGCTAAGGAAGTTGTATGTGATGTTCAAGCAAATAGGTTACAAATTTTGGGATACGTAGACGTAGACTTATCTCTCAGGGGTAGATCTTTGACAGAACCATTTCTAGTTATACGGGGGAGTGCTTTGGGGAGTGTGTTATTACTGGGTCATCCCGCATGTCGGAGACGAAAGATATCGGTTCATACGGGGGTTTCTGGTATAACTGTGGGAATGCCTGGGGTATATGTGCCGTATGAGGGGACAGATGTGGGTGTAGTGGATGACGATGGATCGGGTGTGCATGAGGATCTGGGGGTGAATGCTGAACATGCGTCACAGGATGAGAAGCGCTATAAGGGGGTTTTGACGGATGATGTCATAGTTGGTCCAGGTATGTTGCGATGGTGAAAGTTCGAGTGAAAGGAGTGCATAAACCCAGACAGATATGTGTAGATGAATGTAGCGAGAAGCTGAAGGGGGTTTTGCGTACGGGTTCTATGAATAATGTAAAGAGTTCAGGGGAAACTTGGGTAGAATTGCTAAATTGCAATGATTCCGTTCGCAATTACCAGAAGGGTACTTATGCAATAGATTGTGTTGACTAGGTCGATGAAGATAATTCAGTGAATGCTGTCAGGGATTTTTGTTCTCTTCCGAATCAGACTTACAAGTTAGAAGGCAAGTTTTTAGGGATCAGTTAGCCAATGCTGATTATAAAGAATATGCTGGGGGTGTAGAAGATGTTCTGGCCGAGTTTGCGGACATAGTTGCACTCAAAGGGGATAAGTTAGGATTCATAAATGTGTTCGAGTAGAAGGTTCACTTTGAAGAAAGCACTAAGCCTATTCTTGTTCCTTCATATAAGATTCCTTTTAAGATTAGGGAACAGGTAGAGCAAGACGTAAATAAGTGGGAGGAAGAAGGCATTGTTAGGCCCAGTTCATCGCCTTTAATTTTCCATTGTTAGCAGTACCAAAGAAAGATGGTTCAATTCTGGTTAGATTTTAGGACACTGAATCAGAAAGCCATTCCTGATAGCTACGCTGTGGCGTGTTTGCCAGAGTTTATTTGTAGAGATAAGGGGGAAATATCTTTACTCCTCAGTTGATCTAATAACAAGGGTATTTACAGGTACCACTTAGTGAGGAGAGCCGAAAGTACCTTCCTTTTGCCGAAGGGGCATTATGAGTTCACACGAATGCCGTTTGGTTTAACAGGCAGTCCGATGACATTTACTAGGTTGATGAATACGGTTTTGCAAGGCTTGTTAGGGAAAAAGTCTTTATCTACACGAACGATATCCTAGTTACCACTGATTCAGTAGAACATCATTTGGAAGTTCTCAGGGAAGTTCTAAAGTCTTAGATTAGTGGGTTTGAAGATAAAGTTAGCTAAGTGTAATTTTCTCAAGAAGCAGACAGTATATTTAGATCATGTCATTTTTAAAGAGGGTGTTAGGGTGTATGATGATAAAGTTAGAGCAATTGTAGAGTTTGCCACTCCCAAGACTAAGAAGCAGGTTCGGTCCTTTTTAAGGATGGCCGGATTTTTCCGTAGATTTGCGAAGGGTTTTTCTTTTCTGGCATCTCCCTTGACAGATGTTCTGAGGGATGATGTGCAGTTTGTATAGGTAGATGGACAGCAAGTAGCTTTTCAGAGAATTAAGGATGCCTTGATGAATCCTCCAGTGTTGAAGTTTCCTGATTTGGAACGTCCTTTCGCACTGGTAACAGATGCTAGCTCTGGTGGTATAGGGGCATGCCATATGCAGAAGTTCGATGGAAGACCCCATCCGATTGCATTTTACAATAGGAAGTTTAAGACGCGAGGTAGTAATGAACGGTTATGGTTGGTAGTAGACAAAGAGGCTTTTGCCGTAGTGTCTAGTTTAGTGCACTTCAAAATGTTGTTGATGGACAATCAAGTAGAGGTGATATTTGACAATCAGAGATTTTGATGCTAAAATTAAGTATATAGAGGGTGGACAGAATGTCGTAGCAGACGCTCTTAGTAAAAGTTTATCTGACAAGCAAGGTACTCATGTATGTTACGTATCGGGAGATAGCATAGGTTGGGATATTAGTTTAGTAGAAGCTAAGCAAGACGAAGATGAAATTCTGAGAGACGCGAAGGCGTTTCTTAGAGGGGAATTAGTTAGGAAGGGTTATAGGCTGCCTTTTGCAGGGCTTGAATTAGAGGGTAATTTGTTGGTTAGGAAGATTAGATACAGACTGAGAAATAGTGAAGATAAGGGGGATACGATGCAAATAGTCGTCCCTACGAGTTTAGTATCTACGGTGTTAGATATTGTTCACAGTAGGTCTGGCAGTCCTTATTTGGGGATTGAGAAGACGTATCAAAATGTACGGGGACATTTCTTTTGGAAGAATATGCTTAGTTCGGTAGAAGACTTTGTGAGAAGTTGTTCAGTTTGTAATGCTTGTAAGCCATCAAGGGTCGTTTCTTGTAAATTGGGTTCCTTCCCGATTCCTACCAGACCCACAGAAAGAGTCCACACGGACATTTTGAGCAATTTCTGTGAATCTAGTTATGGCCATAGGCACCTGTTGGTGGTTGTTGACAAGTTAACTAGGTTCGTAGGGATTTTCCTGTTGAAGCATGAAACAGCGGAAGAGGTGGCAATGGCGTTCTTTAATGGGTATATTTGCCGGTACGAGGTCCCTGAGGTTCTCATTAAAGATAATGGCAGGGAATTTGAGAATAGAATGTTGGAGTGTCTTGCGGATGTAATGGGTATTCAGAAGGTCACCATTATTCCATATAGACCGGAAGCGAATGGCCTTCGTGAATGGGCAAATAGGAAAGTCATCGAAGCTCTTCGGATGACTGTGGGAGGTAATGATCCAAATTGGGATCGGTATCTTCCACAGGTCCAATATGGTATTAACACTATGTGGAGAGATACCGTTGGAATGTCTCCCAATGAAGAGCTGTTTGGTTACCCTAGTGCGGGGTGCGTTTGATTTGTTGCCCAGTCCATCGGGTGACAATACGATCAAGTTGCTTGTAGGTACCGCGAAAGAAAGAAATGTGCGCCTTGTTAAGAATCTTGAAATGAAAACGTGAGACATGGTAGATAAGAGCAGTGCAATGCCAGATAGAGTTAAAGTGGTTGTTGGAGATAGGGTTTATGTGAAGGTAAATGTCAGGAATCAGTTGAACTATAAGCTGAGTCCTAAATTTGAAGGTCCTTTTCGCGTTGTAGAAACAAAGAAGGGAAATAGATTTCTTGTTTTGGATGAAAACACGCGCGTGTCTCGGTTGACACATATATCTAAAATTAAAAACGAGTTAATGAGAATTTTATGGGTTAATTCCTGGGTTGTGATTTATTTATGATCATTCCGTTTTCTTTTTTTTTTTTTCTCTGTTTTTAATGGGTTTTAAATGGGCGTAACTTGTAGTAGTTTTTTTCTTTAACTAGGGAGGACGTTAGTCCTCAGAGTTATACAAATCTTTAATTGTCCGAGTTCAGTTTTTGCTCTTATGTGTTGCATTACTTAGTTAAAATTATGTGCTGAATACCGTAGAGTTTTATAGATATATGAATTTCTTTTTTATTTTATTTATTTTTTGTTTGATGGCTCAAATCTGCGGTTAGGGACTTCATTGTTCACGTTT
>NC_089742.1:77363624-77378624 GCF_040412425.1 Macrobrachium rosenbergii | reverse complement strand
ATGAGTTTTGAAGGCCACTCTTACCTTGCCACCGGCCTGTGGGTGGATATGTAGCCTCTAACGGTTGTGTATGTTCGTCAGTACTGTTCCTGTAGTATATATACGTGTGACTTCTAATACTCTGCATCAGTCCTTCGTCAATGGCTTGGAAATAAAGTCAAAACTGGTCAGGACCTATACCCCGCCTCTTATTTTTCACCTGTGGTAATGTGTGATAAATGAATCATGAATTAAAATCATATATGTATATATATATATATATATATATATATATATATATATATATATATATATATATATATATATAAAAGTGATTAAAATCATATATATATATATATATATATATATATATATATATATATATATTGTAGATAGAACGATTGTTCCTTGTTGAGGGTGCCCCCATTGGTGCTTATTTTTGTTAGAGTTTATCTGTTTTTGGGGATGAGAACAGCTTAACAGCCTGACGAGTTCGAGGAGAGTTCGAGTTCGAGGAGAGTTGTTAGCTCAACCGTAGTCATCAATGGAGAGGAGGCACTCCTCTGAGACAGCAGTTTGGCTGTCGAATCGACTCGTTGTGAACATCTGTGTTTCGTGGAGATGTTCCTGTTTTCCGTCATGTTATCCTTGATGACCTTTGATGGTCATCCTCTGTGACCCTTGTTAATGGTCTTGACATCTCTGGGTAGAAGTTAAGTTTTGCACTGTAGGAGGACTGTGATTTATAATTACCGATATTTATGAACTGATTGTTATTATGAGTGAATTGGTAATATTTATGATACTTTGGATTATTGTTATTTATGCTGCTTTATTGAATTCTCAGATATTTGTGTATTTTTGGTTATACCCTGGTTTGTTAATAATTGATGCTACTCATAATCTTTTATGCTGTCTGTAATGTTTGTGTTTCCTTGATGTAGCTTGAGTGTTTACTTTGATCCGATGTGTTGATAGTTTTGCTTGGGTGGTAATGTTTTATTTTAAAGAAACTAATTTTGCTACTTCTTTGTTATTTATGACTGACTCTTTGGTTTTGTGATGTGGTATATTTATTTATTGTTTTATGTTAGACTTGACTCAATTGTAAATATGTATATTATGTAATGTTAATAAACTAGTATTAAGGTTTTTTGCTGGTTTTGTTGTTCCCTTTCCCCATTGTTGTCTCGGTTTCTGCCAGTCTTTCCAGTCCATTTCTCTGTAATTGATGATGGAACCCTGATGAACTGAGGTTTAGTTCATGACAATATATATATATATATATATATATATATATATATATATATATATATATATATATATATATATATATATATATATATATATATATATATATATATATATATATATATATATATATATATATATATATATATATATTATTACATATGTATATACATGTGTGCGTGTGTGTGTGTGTGTGTGTGTGTATATATGTATATGTGTATATATATATATATATATATATATATATATATATATATATATATATATATATATATATATATATATATATACTGTATATGTGTGTGTGTGTGTGTGGTGAAAATATCACCCCCGAGGGAAACGAATATAGAATCCCGTACATTCTGACTTCATACAAGGATTTAGGACCTTTACTGTGTTTTACTGTGTCTTCCCTAAAAACAGCCAAGGTACTGTATCGATGAAAAGGAGAACGAATGCACATTTTAAAAAGAAAAGCAAATATGAAACAATGACTGGCCCACTGGGTTGTAACTCTCATTCTTACCTCAACCTTATTCTTACTGTCGATTCTTGAAGACTGAAAGCAAACACGTTCACCCTTTTCCTCATAGGATTAGTAATTAAGGCCTTCAAGAGATTTGTCTTTGACTAGGCAACATGTACAGTTAGATATGCCCAGGATCAAAAATTAAGAATTTTCCGTAACTCTAAACAATGGTGAGAATGGCAAATATTTACTAAACCTTAACTAAATCCTACAGATTATACAAAGGGAGGGATATGGTGAGAGACAAACCAGCGGAGTTCCTTTTCACAAATGGTATTTAATAGATGGTTTTGGGGATTCATTAGGGTGTAACCTCTGGTAACAGAGATGATTATTCATTTCTATAAGACATTTACCAGTGGTATGATTGCAACAAGTCTGAGGTTGATCAAACAGCAGTGCATTAGGGATATCTTCTTCTCTATGATGTTGTTGCTGCTCTGGAATGGCCATAAAGAAATTCTTGAAAAGTTTATGTGGCACCATCAAATAACAGTGGGAAAGGGCGACGTCGTTGGAGGTGGATCTTGACTATGAGTCTAGGTGAGTCTGCGAGATCGTAATGTACCTGGTTTCTAAAAAGAGCATGCAAAATGGAATTGTTACGGTTTCACTGTTTATTCCTGCATTCCTCACCTTTGAATATAATACTGAGATGCGGCCTTCCATCAGAGTTTAGTAAAGATATATGCTTGAGGACATCTTTCACCTTTCACGTGCGCAAGGATTCTCTACCCAATGGACAGCCATGCTTCTACGTCCCATTAATGAAGGGCTGAGGGATTAAGGGAGAAGACTTTTGCCTGTTGAAATTAAGCTGGGAAGTTAAACAAAGCCGTTTAGGGAACTGACTTGAAAATGCATGGTGCCTTGTAGGCATAAGCACTTTTAAATATCAATAGGCAGGCATTTATGCAGGTGAGGTACAAATAGGGATTAAGCAGGATATGAATAACGGTAGAGCTAGAACATGTGAAAAGAAAATGAAAAGTAAGAATGGGACAAGGAATGGATAATTTACCCCACACCCCACGCATGCACAGTACACCACAAACACACACACACACACACACACACACATATGTATATACATATATATATATATATATATATATATATATATATATATATATATATATATATATATATATATATATATATATATATATATATATATATATATATATATATATATATATATATATATATATATATATATATATATATATATATATATATATATATATATATATATATATATGAATATGTAGAAAATGGATATAAAACCTCTCTGCACAGAATGGAATTCTTGTCCCACAATCATAGCGTCCTGGGAATTCTTTTATGCTTCAGTTATTGGAATATTGTTCTCTAGTTCAGAAGTCATCAGATTCACAGGGTATTCATGCTTCTTAACATGACGATTTGCTCTTTCCCATTGGAGTGATGGCTATTATCACTTAGACATTACATAGCTTAGGTATTGGTATATGTAATCCCTTAAGCAGCTCTTTATTTAATGAATGATTTTACCGGTAGGTGTGTTACCTCACCGAGGAACTTGCTTATTGAACTCTCTCTCTCTTCCACACTTCAGTCGCGACCGACATCATTCGTGTAACAACTGCATAAATAAAATATCAATTAGGTAAACTGAGGCGAACTGGATTTGTAGGGAATGCACAGTAATAATGCCTCCCTGTTCGGGTAGGAAATGACACACTGGTCACCCAATATATAATTTGAATGCTCTTCCGCTGTGCTGTGAGGCGAAACGGAGAGAGAGAGAGAGAGAGAGAGAGAGAGAGAGAGAGAGAGAGAGAGATGGATAAGAAAAAAAGTCCATATAAACAGACTTACGACTCTCATTTCGTAGCCCCAAGCTCTGAAGATGACATAATTAATGAATTTATTGCGTTGCCTCGTGTACAGATGGTATTGAGATTGATGGTATCATAGAAAGACTCAATCTGGGCTAGGAGATCCTTTGTCTTTGAGGCATCTTCTTATAGGAATCCATTTTCATTAAGGCCCCTCTCTGCAGGAATAGTCGAGAGATCGACTTACAAAGAACTTACCTGAGCTAAATTGCTGTTCGTACAAAATACAACTTGAACTTGCAAATTACAACGAAGACTAGTTTTCTCCTTTAATGAAAGTCAGAAAAAACTAGTATAAGAAAAACCCGATGCAAGAATTTCTGGTTTGATTTTTCCTTTCTTTGCCTGAAAATCATATTACATTCTGCAATCAGTTATTAAAGCGCCAAATGAAAAAAAGCAAACACCGAGATTTCTGGTTGAATCCTTTGTATTGTTAACATTGTTGAAAATTAATATCATGTTAAATTTACGCATATTCACACTCTCTGTACATTATTTTAAATGTTACCCTTCAGGTATTCACAGGAAATCTATTTTTATATGAATGTCTACTGATGTTATGTTAAGTCACAGAACCCACACTTAAGAAAACTGTAATATACTTTCTTATATTCTCATTTATATATCTATTTATTTGTGTTGGATTTTGATTTGAATATCACTTGCAGCTTAGAAAAGACTGGCATCACTGATTTTCCAAAAATAAAAGATAACCCTTTGCACTGAGTGGCCTAGTAAAAAAAAAAAAAATATCGGAAAATTAAAATTGTGTTCCTGTCTTGTCTAAGTTAACTGTGAGTTTCATTTTCATACAGGATAGACACACGTTAAAAAGGTATAAGATTCACTGTTCATTTCATTATTATTTTTTTACGGTTTCCATAGATAAAGATTATTTAGAATAAATTCATAGCCTTTGAATAAATTAATTTACATGCTGGTTTATTAAATGGAATGTCGCAAATGTTATCTTTCTAATAGAAATTATGCATTTACCTTTGAAACATTCCATTTACTTCAAGTTTATCGAGTCGTTAAATGTGAATTCACTCTGACATATCTCTAAAACAAAAAGAAACATTCAAATGCAATTACAGAAAATTTCTTGGTCAAATGACTTGTAACCACTACTTATGCATTATTTCTTGCAAAACATTTTTTTTATGCTATCAGATTTTTGTGGGGGGGGGGAAAGATGGTTTGGCGAGCGAAGCGAGCCTAACCAGCTGGTTTTTTTATTTTTATTTTGAGCTATTTTATGTGCTTTTTGAAGCCACATGAGCAAGTTATTTCAGCAAAATAGGCAGACAAACAAACATTGTGTGTGATAGAGAAAGATAGATAGATAGATAGATAGATAGATAGATAGATAGATAGATAGATAGATAGATAGATAGATAGATAGATAGATAGATAGATAAATAGATAGATAGATAGATAGATATTACTTAATGTGGTGACACATTTGAATTTCGGTAGGAATAATGGAAAACCCGCTGCTGTTACTTCTTGGGGCTTGGGGGTGTGAGTGGGGGGAGGGGGGCAAGTTGAGGCTTGGGGGGCAACTTGAGTCGGGGGGGTCGTCCACTCCCCCCCTCCCGAAAATGACGCCCCTGGCTATCAGCACAGATAAACAAGTCCGTCTGGATTGAACTGAGGAAGCAATATTATGGCAAGGAACAAACACTTTCCTGACATTCTTGAAATAATGAGAAAATTTAGAAGACCTTCAAAAAACTCCCATAAAGTTAAGGAATTCCCTTTTTGGTTAAAAGAATCAAAATAAAAAACAATTAAAAAGCTCTTTTTTCGATATGCGTGCACAACAATCTAAGAAATACCCATTCTTCTGGAGATTTTTCTTTTTCCCAAGAGAACTTAATATTTGTCTTTCAATCTAGTTTATAAACTAAGATTGACAGTTAAATCACAAGCACGGGCTCTGTGAACAGCATATTTCCCGAATTTCTTGTCGCACAAGGTGATTGAAAGTTTTTTCTTCATCTTGATCGGAGTAAATATTCATGCCTGTAATTTGTAGTAGAATTCAATGAAACTGAAATGTAATTCATCTTTCAGTGCAAAGTAACTTAGCATTAACAAAAATTCTTTTTTCCCCATTACAGGTTACTTTCTTAGAACTTGATATTGAATTACTCCCACCGCTAGCTTTCTTTGTTTGGAATTTAATTGTACTTTCTATTCTGCTCTTTATATCCAATTTTTCAACTTTAATTAAGAGTGATCAATTCCCAAGTAACTTACTTTGACGCTAAAAACTGATAATGAGGTTTACATTCCATTACCACTTCTTTCTGCTAAAACGTTTTCTTTTCTGGCCCACTCCTCCTTTCATAATCAGATATGTAATTCACGAAAAGTATTTTAATATAACCTTAATAATAATGATAAGTGAAAAAAAACATATACAGCAAATTACTTACAAAATCATAGAGACAATGGTTTTGATTCCAAAGCAAACTTTCAAAGGTTCCCAAATCACATAAATGAATGATGTAATGATGTGAATTGGTGAAAAATGTGATCTAAATAGAAACAAAACGAGTACCCAAGAATGTCACTAATGAAATAGCTTCATTGTATTATATTTGCATCACCATTCACCCCTTTCCTTTTCCTTTTAATCTTCCATTGTTTTATCATTCCTTGCTTCCAGTGTCTTTACTTCCCCCACCGAATTCTCATCCGGTTTGAATTCCTTCTATTTTTTTACGCTCTTGCTCGTCTTTCTGTCTCGCTAATAATGGTAGCTCAGATATTTTTCAATTAGTGAAATTATACATTTTCTTAGTCTACCAAATTTAATATTCATAGTTCTTGGTATCTTCATAATTTTTTCCCCAGCTGAAAATATAATAGTCTTATTATTACGTTTTTAACTATTTACATAGTAACCTCCAAAGAATAGGTATCTTGAGGGACTAAAAACGAACGGCAATCATCTGCACGTTCTTTTTCTTTTCAAGTTTTATTACTAAGGCATTTATTATGTCTATCTAAAAGAAAGATGAAACAGGTAACATTTGAAGAGACTGAAATATATAATGTATACACAAACACACACACTACGTATATATATATATACATATATATATTCTTTTATATATTATATATATATATATATATATATATATAGTTTTATCGTGTGTACGCTTATCTAAAAATAAAGATGAAAGAAATTGAAGAGCAACTAAGGTCGAACGTTTATGGTAAGTCACACCGCCATTCACAGGCTCTTCAAGATATTTTCGGCTTTACAAACAAAAGCGCGAATATGCATTGTATATATTTATATATATATATTCTGCATATATATATATATATATATATATATATATATATATATATATATATATATATATATATATATATATATATATATATATATATATATTATATATATATATATATATATATATATATATATATATATATATATATATATATATATATATATATATATATATATATGTGTGTGTGTGTGTGTGTGTAAAAGAGGTTAAGTCTTTTTACCCAATCTATTATGTGTAGCGAATTAATATTTTTCCGGTATCAATCACTGAATTAAAAAAACATGCTGTTTACATTTTCCCACTTGACCCATGATTTTGTATGTGACCTTGTAATAAAGTGGCATGGTTGTTCAATGATTTCCCTACCATTGTTTTTGTTATTAATATGTCCATTTTGTACGTCATAATGACTTGATAATGAGGCTACAAAGTATTTTTACGCGATTGATGTATACATTAAATTACTATCTTTGAAATGTTACCCGACGAACCATTAGGATTTCTCTTCTTAATAACTTTTTCTCTCTGTTCGTTGTGCACAATCCAAAAAAAAAATGGCCCCTTAACTGATGAAACTTTCACCTTGTACAGCTTTCGAAACACACAAGCACAGAATAATGTGCGAGAGTAAGCGAAAAAGAATATTGCAGTGCCGCTGAGCAATATAACGCCAATAGAGCTATCATGAATAGCGTGGTGCACGCCTAAACCCCCAATACCGCGTAAAATATTTTGTGACCACTCTGTGCTTGAAATTTTATGATTCGGAGCTTTTGTCACCCGCCAGCAAAGAGGCCATGAACATTAGAATAAAGCAACTTTATGCACGATAACATGTCTTTTATAGTAGAGGCGATGGAGACTGCAAAGATTTTTTGCAGCAAGTCCAGAAGCAGTAAAGGGACAATCTCCATTTTGATAGTTGCGCCGAAGCACTTCATCTCGGGTTATTTGGCAGAATGGTGTTCCCCGTGAGTCTCCTCTCTCTTCCAGAATCTCTCGACTATTGGCGCGAGGGTTCATTTATGTGGTTTATTTGAAACAAAATATCCTGTATTCAACTGAACATTCATTCATATTTCTGTTGGCTTGTTTAATAAGCAGCTCTTTGATTTTTTTCTTTCTAATTTTCAGATAGATGACTCATCGATGGTACCTGGGGACTCGAATAGCTCTTCTTATTATGGATTCAAGTGTTTCATTATTAATCCTATCTGCTTTTCCGACTCTCTTTACGACCCACGTATGGTAAGTACATTGTGTTAATTTATGAGGTTTTTTTATTTAATAAAACTGTACATTGTGTTAATATATATGAGTATTTTTTATTTATGTATAAATATATATATATATATATATATATATATATTATATATATATATATATATATATATATATATATATATATATATATATATATATATATATATATATATATATATATATATATATATATATATATATATATATATATATATATATATATATATATATACGCATATACACACACACACACACACACACACACACACACACACATATATATATATATATATATATATATATATATATATATATATATATATATATATATATATATATATATATATATATAATATATATATATACATCATATATATATATGTGTTGGCCGTATATATATATATTAAATATATATATATATATATATATACATATCACTTAGTCCTGAGTTCTTGTCTTCACTCTAGTCCTGAGTTCTTGTCTTCTGCCCCACGAGACAACGAACTTATTATCAACTAAAAATTTCCTTCGGGTATATATATGTAAATATATTATTTCCGAGGTAGAGCAAATTGATATTAAAGGGCGTTTGTAGCTTAATGTTTGTATATGAATCACGGTGATGTGAAAAAAATCATTTATATATATATATATATATATATATATATATATATATATATATATATATATATATATATATATATATATATATATATATATATATATATATATATATATATATATATATATATACATTATGCAACTCTTTCTTATTCACTAAATATTCTGTTATCGTTGAGGATTATCTTACTAACAAGAGCCAGCTTTTGCAACTTGATTTCATAGTATACGTACAAAGTTAAGAGAACTTTCTCTATCTCTCTCCCAGCTACCTGTTTCTTGCATCGTTTGATATTATGACGTGACACGTTCATAATTTGTTTATACATATTAATGAGATACAGTACTCCCATACAATACTATATTAAGAGCTATATATATATATATATATATATATATATATATATATATATATATATATATATATATATATATATATATATATATATATATATATATATATATATATATATATATATATATATATATATATATATATATATATATATCGCAAAATAGCCACACAACTTCACTGTCATTATATATTCATATTTCTTGTATTAAACTTCAATAAGACGGGGTGGTCATGGGTTCTAGCTTGTCGCATATTTGAGCGAATATATGTATGGAATGGCTTGGGACGGAAGAGGTCGGAAAAATCAAGATTTCAGGGCTCGAAATAGTTAAACGGTGAGGCATGTAGACGATGTTTTAGTAATGTACCGTGGGAGAAAGAGAAATTGGTTAGCTGTTTGGCTGAACTCAATCAGATTAACGAACAAATTAAATTTCCTTAGGGGAGGAGAAAGGAGGGACAATCCCTTTCCTGGATGTTAAGCTCACAAGGGCAGGTAGAAAAAAAGGAGCATAGTATGTACAGAAAAGACACATGTAAACGCTTACAGACACGTGTGTTCGAGCCACGCGAGGGATATCAAGACAGGGATGATGAGAGGTTAATTATTTGGGCCTATAGGGTTTGCAGCCAACCTTATGTAGGACAGGAGCTTGAATATCTATTCGCTTCTTTTAAAATACGGTCGTCATTCCAAACTATAACAATTTTAATGTTTAAAACTAGAGACTAAAAAATATTAGTTTGGGCTGGAATCATAAAAAATATTGGGAATAAGGTACACACATACACACACATACACACACATATATATATATATATATATATATATATATATATATATATATATATATATATATATATATATATAGAGAGAGAGAGAGAGAGAGAGAGAGAGAGAGAGAGAGAGAGAGAGAGAGAGAGAGAGAGAGAGAGAGTAATCTGTTGATATCGAATTCACTATACCTTACTCCCATGGGGAATTGGAACTGAAAAGTACATCTGCCAAGGCCATGATTCGTAGTGGTCAAAGTGAATTCGATATCAAACGATATTCTTGCATCTTAATTTTTGTGAATTTAGAAAAATTATTCCTCTATCATCTATAAATATAAATATGAATATACATACATATATATATATATATATATATATATATATATATATATATATATATATATATATATATATATATATATATATATATTCTATTGAAGTTAATGGCATTGTTCTCAGATAAGACTACTGTTTCTCCACCCTTCTCGGTGGCATTGTCAAGACTTTGAATCAGTTTCAAACATGACATCAATGGGGTGCTGATTTTCTATTGGTTGGCAGGTCTCATTCTCTCGCTGTCCTTCTGGGCGGCTGCATGGTAGTTCCTGGCGCTCCTTAGGATGAGTCATATGCCCCGGCTTGCATCAAAGGTCATGGGCAAGGGCGTGAGTCCCTCTCTGCCTGGCAGTCTCGATTTGCTTCCCTGTCGGTAGTCATGTCCAGGGGAATCACACCCTTGCCCGTGCCCAAGATGCAAACCTTGGCATCTGACGCATCCTAAGGGGTGCCAGAAATGCTCATGCTGCCACCCAGATTACCAGCGAGAGAATAAGACCCACCGACCAATAGAAATTGCAACCACTAATGACGTCATGTTTGTAATTCAAACGTTCGCAAGCATTAATAAAAACCATGTTTGTTGATTTGTAATCCAGCACTGTTGAAGCCGCCGAGAGAGATGGATAAACGATCCAGCTACAAAAAGAAAAAGTAAATGGAAAGAATCCCGAATGATTTTTCCTTACTTTTGAGACGCTTACCAGAATAGAAAAAGAAGTATAGACTGATTCAAAGTCTTGATAAGGAGATAGTATCTACGAACAGTGCCTGTGACTTCACTGAAAATTGTGTAAGAGAAAATATATCCAAATATCATATAGCCTATATATATATATATATATATATATATATATATATATATATATATATATATATATATATATATATATATATATATATATATATATATATATATATATATATATATATATATATATATATATATATATATATATATATATATATATATATATATATATATATGTGTGTGTGTGAATGTGTGTGTATATATATATATATATATATATATATATATATATATATATATATATATATATATATATATATATATATATATATATATATATATATATGTGTGTGTGTGTGTGTGTGTTGTGTATGGATTTTTGTGTGAAATATATATAATATTTAGATGAATTTAGTTGCGTAAACCATTCTATTCAGTCTATTCAGTCTCATAATTTCATATGATCATATAGGCCAACAAGGACTGCAATTAAAAAAAAAAAAAAGTGAAAGCAATATGATATACGAAAGACAGGAAATATGTATAAGTTCATAATTAAATCTCAGAGAGGTGCTAGACAGGTAACCAGCATACGGATTATCAGCCTCAAGCAGTGACAAGAAGCAAGTGGTAAAAAAAATGGTATATACATAATTGAAAATAAACGCACTTTGCACAGTAAAACGTTACAAGAAAATATTCAGAGAATTATGGAAAGAATCAATATACCATACGTTGGTCATGAGCCATCTGAGATGTCAGCTGAATAATGTCTGATAAAACAAAGACCGTATATTCGTGGGTTGAGGAGGTAGCTTAGAGTATGTACCTGCAGGCAATAAACATCAAAAACTTAATCAAGAAATGAGTAATTTTAGCTGTTAATGAACATGAAAGATCCCTTGGCCGTAATCTGTGGGTATCTTTAAATTACTACAAAGTAAGAAAAACTGGAATTCTGTGCAACTTCAGTTATTAGGAGGTGAATATCAGTGATAAAACGAATGGATATATTTTATAAACCTAACACTGAGCTTTAATGAAAAGTCCCCAGACCAAACCATCCAAAGGGGGAAAAAATACCAACGTCTAAGTTCCTATTGAGTACTTTGGCGTTAATATATGACTCACTCAAAGGAAGGAGAAAGAAGTGAGGCGATTACCTCAGCAATATTTTCATTCCATTGTCCCTGATGACAATCCACACACTTTTCCACCTCCTTCCCGGCTCTAATATCTGACCCTAGAATCCGCGCAGAGCTAGAGAAAGAGCGTCCAGACATCGGTATGTCACGAAATGACCTCGAATCTGTGCTAAACGGCCAGAAGGTTCGCGTTAGGAGGCCATTACCCCCCAAAATACGGTCCGACAAATTTCCGGAAGAGAAAAGAAGTTTGAAGAAAGGAGCCTCGAGTTCTGAAAAAAAGTGTTGACGACATAAAAAGGTTTAAGAAATATGAAAGCTTGGGGCGACTATGAAACAAAATGGAAGATTGTGGAGAAAGTATTTTTTTTATTTTGGATCACACGATTATATTATCAAATTTAAGGAAATAAGAAGCAAATATATTTATATCATAGTATAAGGGAGTTTTATAATTCATTTGAAACGAATGATTAGAAATAGTAATAATAAAATGTCCGATTCCTTCTGGAACCTGAAGTGCAGAAACATCGTACTCGAGCACACATAAAGCTAAAACAATAATTGTATTAATCTCTTTAAGTAAAAAACAAACGTTCAATTCATGTATATCCGTGCCAGTAATGTCTGCCTGTCTGAAAGTATATCTAGGAAATAAATCATGTTTATCATTCGCACACTGAAGTCTTGCTTCATAATGCATGGCAAAAATTCCATACATTTACGGATATTAATAACTGAGTAACATAAAAAGGATACCTTTTACAAGACATCTGTGCAAGTATTATAATAACGGCACTATCAGTTGAAGCCAGTCTAACAGGAAGATGTAGATGAAAATCCTGTAATTTATGGGACAGTGATAGGAATGAAGGGAGAACTGTTTTGTTCTTGCATCTGTTAGAGTTGTAAGTATTATCAGGCACTTTGAAAACAGTACGACTCTCAGATGTGAAAACAGCTCATTAAAAAAGATTCTTTCTCTGTTAGTCCTTTGTAAGCAATAGTTATTTTTCATTGAAAACGAAAAACAACTATTACTTACCAAAGACTAACGGAGAAAGGCGTATATTTATAAACTTCAGAATCTTGGAGTGGATGGATATGTTTTAAGATTACTTCAAGATTTCCTTATAAGTAGGCAGTAGCGAGTTGCTGTAGACGGGATCTTTAGTGAACCAAGACCTATTGTGTCTGGAGTTCCACAGGGCAGTGTTCTTGGGCCTCTGTTATTTTTAGTGTATACAAGTGATATGGTTGTTGGCCTGGAAAACAAGATTGTTCAGCACAGTCTCTATAGACCTTGGTTCAGCATGCCGATGATGCAACACTTGTGGGTGTAGTAAAGTCTCCACATATGAGAAATGAAGCTGCCCTCAGCCTCAATCGGGACATGGACCAGATCAGGAAATGGTGTAGTCGGTAGGGTATGAGGCTGAAATCCAGTGAAACGAAAACACTAGTGATCAGCAGAACTCATACAGATTTCCCACCCCATCCTCACCTTCAGGTGGATGGAACTTTGCTGAATGAGTCTGAAGCTTTAACTATTCTAGGTGTAACTTTTGACTCACATCTAACTTTTGAGAAACATGTAATGAAAGTTTCAGCAAATGCCGCACGTAAGTTAGGTATTGTTCGTAAGACCTCATATATTTATAATCATATATTTATAACAGTGATGAAATCTTTACTGGAATACTGTTCTCCGGTGTGGATGTGCCTTCTGCCAGAGATTTATCTCTTTTAGATAGAGGGGTTCGTGGTTTTAGGTTTCTGTTTCCTAATAGCAGCAGTTATGACTTGGACCATCGACGGATGGTCTTTTGTTTATCACTTTTTCATAAGTTGTATTTCAACAGAGATCTTTCACTCTCAGAATTGATCCCTGATCCCCTTGATCTGCCGAGAGCAACCAGATTCTCTGAACAGCAACACCAATATGCAGTAAATTTGCCTGGCTGTTGAACTTCCCAGTTCCGGAGGTTCTTTATTCCTCACACTGTTGGACTGTGGAACAGCCTCCCAGAGGATGTCGTACAATCGGAACTTCAGAAGTTCAGGCGAAAATGCGATGCATTACTACCGTAATACTATTCTTCTTGCAAATTTATCTATTTATTAATTTATTTTTTTTTCTTTTTTTTAATAAGTGGTATCTCTTCTTTCTGTATTTCCCTTTACTTCCTCATACTTCTTCCTAATGAACACCATATTCTTTGGAAGCTTGAATTTCAAGTCAGTGGCCCCTCCGGGCTTGTTTAATATGAATAGGCTTCATCTACTGAATAATAATAATAATAATAATAATAATAATAATAATAATAATAATAATAATAATAATAATAATAATAATAATAAAAATAAAAAAAAAAAAAAAAAAAAAAATACGCGATCCAAACTCGGCAACACCGGCAAGATGCACTGTGAAATATCAACTCCCAACCCATTTCTATCACCTTTGGATTACGAAATGCAGTCCACAGCTTACAACTTTTCCCTCGTATGTCATAGATAAGTGAGAGGTATCCTCTGGATGCGGTGGTGCACAGGGAGGGAGGTTGAAGTTTCCTCTCACTCTGCCATTAAAATATTTGCTTCTTTGCTGTTTCTGACACTTGCGTCGCAAGGAGTAAAATACCGCTGCAAAATTATTATGAAACCTTCAAATGAGGCCTTCATTTATCACATCAGTTTACTTCAGTGGAAATATCTTCTATGTTTCTTAGGTTGTAAATTAGTATTCATGTTGTAAAATAAGCAATGTGATTGAAGATCATAGAAAATTTCGTCGAA
>NC_089742.1:77351124-77358624 GCF_040412425.1 Macrobrachium rosenbergii | reverse complement strand
ATATATATATTTTGATTGATAGATAGATAGATATAAGCGTGTATGTATTGCCTGAAATCAGCGGACATCGCTTAACAATTGTTGATTTTCTACTAGACTGATTCCCTGTTCTTCTCTCTTTGTAACTCTCAGTGTAGCAGGAAATTCACAATATCCTGATGTAGTGTCCTGTCAACCGTGCCAATGCTCCCTCCATAACGCGTTCAGAATCTATCGCTCCTGCTGACAGCTACAATGTATACACCACGAACATGATATAATGGGGAATATCGACGCTGGGTCAAGAAAAGACGGGGCTAACAGTTACCTTCATCTTTGATGGCATGACATTCTCGCAGACATGTGACGAGAATGGATGGAAAACATAAATATCGATCAAGATGAAAAAGGAAGGCCGTTATGATACTATAGACATTTTCCTTCTTTCCAAGAATTTGTGAATGCGCCTGGGTTAGAACAATTTAGATTTGTCTTTTTCGATACGGTTAAATTCAGACGATTAACATCTTGCCTGGAGTTAATTTTTCAGGGAAATTACAACTCGAAATCTTGAAATATGATACGAATTCATTTCGGCTAAATTCTTATTTCAAGTGTGTTCCGGTGAAAAGCTGAATGAGGAATTCAAATAATTATTTGTGCTGAATAGAAAGGAAATCAGTTGATAATACGACAAAGACTGGCTTGATGTTATTATAATCTTCCATGATTTTTTTTTTTTTTTATTCCAGCGAATAAAAATAAAACTCCGGTTAAATGGACTTGTCATCTGTTAGTGAAGAGATGGTGGAAGAAAGGAATAATGACACATACTGAAAGAGTTTTATTTGAATAGATAGAGTCATATTATTACTTGTTTTAATATACTTTCGGCATTACTATTGAAACTGTGGAGGCGAAGTTAAGTATACCTTAGTTTAACCAGACCACTGAGCTGATTAACAGCTCTCCTAGGGCTGGCCCGAAGGATGACTTATTTTACGTGGCTAAGAACCAATTGGTTACCTAGCAACGGGACCTACAGCTTATTGTGGAATCGGAGCCACATTATACAGAGAAATGAATTTCTATCACCAGAAATAAATTCCTCTAATTCTTCATTGGCCGGTCGGAGACTCGAACTCTGGCCTAACAGAGTGCTAACCGAGAACTCTACCGATTCATCCAACGAGGAACTATTGATTAGTATTCTCAGTATCGGGGAGCCCCAAGCCTGTAATGCCTTCAAGTTAGAAATTGTTTTTGTGCTGGAGTGTTGCAGGTAAAAAGATAAAAATGTCAACTTTTTTTCGCTTCAAAAGAAACTTACTTGAAGAAATTACACATGAAAGAAGGTTCGTATCTTCCCTTCATTTTGTGGCAGTATTGAGAAATAGAATTCAATTTCTCTGTCCGTGAGGATTTTGCTCTTTCAGAGATCTGCATTTGCTATTTTAGGTTTAGGTTAATAAGAAAAGAGGCTGGACGAGGTTAGAATTATTTGAAAATTATAAGTTTCTGAAGATTACCTACCTTGTTTTTTATTTTTTATTTTATTTTATTTTATTTTTTATTTTTTTTTTTTTTGCAAATCTAATTAGAAATGTGCTTTAGATATTTTTTTATCCCCTCGGAGATATCTAATGTAAATGTAATGGTAATCGAGAGATAATGTTGACGAACTGCTATTAAATGCTGATGATCAGCATTTACATTTCGACGTAACATACTGACGATAGACACCTAGTCCGTTACTACTGAGACAGTCCGAAGTATGCATGGTAGTATTTTGTATTAACATTTGAATATCCTATACTAATAACTTTAGAAATAAAAAAGTTACGGTATACGCTCGAAACACAATAAATGCCTGTGCATCACAGAAAATTATCCAGTATCATAACTGACGGTTGAGATTACGCTTTAATAAGATGAAGAAGACTAGATTGAAAGTTAGTTTTATATGAAAAGAAGACTAGATTGAAAGTTAGTTTTATATGAAAAGAAGACTAGATTGAAAGTTAGTTTCATACGAAAAGAAGACTAGATTGAAAGTTAGTTTTATAGGAAAAGAAGACTAGATTGAAAGTTAGTTTTATATGAAAAGAAGACTAGATTGAAAGTTAGTTTCATACGAAAAGAAGACTAGATTGAAAGTTAGTTTTATACGAACCTGGTTCATAAGCATAGGAAACCAATGAAAAACTAATCTATTATATGGAAAAAAGTACGCTGAATTTTAATCATGAAAGTTAACTGAGAGAAATGAAACAAATAATATGCAATTAAAAAAAAAATTAGCAATGGCATGTTGGGATTTTTATGTCAGGCCGGGGATTTAATGACCTGCGGCATCCGATGGAAATATTTGATTATAGAAAATCCATAGCTATTGTTACACTTTTATATTCCAGAATCAAATGAATAAATTTAATGCTCTGCGTGGAATTGGCCCTTTTACATTAGCATAACTATGTTGAAATTCAAATAGTATTAAAAATTCGAATAGTATTAACATAACCATCAGTTTTGCAAAATTGTTCTATTTATAATAGTTGGTTTTACATTAAGTAGCATTGTATGCAAATATACATACACACAAACACACACACAAACACACACACACACACACACACACACATATATATATATATATATATATATATATATATATATATATATATATATATATATATATATATATATATATATATATATATATATATATATATATATATATATATATATATATATATATATATATATATATATATATATATATATATTTGTCCTGTTCCTGCAGAATGATGATATTGTTTAATTTGATAATTAAGTTTTCTATTAGTATGATCATATCCAGTACAAGGCATCTTGTGAATGCAGCCACTGTTTTATTTTAGTGAATTAAGTAATTTTGAACTGTTCCTGAATTCTTAAAAACAAAATTTATCTTCGAAGAGTTCCAATAATTTTTGCAAAAATATTTACGCTTTGTAATAATTTTAATGTATTATAATTCATACACGGTTCCTTATTGTTATGTGAATACAAATTTTTTTTTATCTTTCTGTAAAGATTTTCCAATTAAAACTCTTGATATTTTACCTCTTACTTCGTAAATTGTATAAGACTTGACATCTATAACCTACGGGCTTCATATCCATAAATCCATTTAAATTATGCAAGATATGGTAATTCGTATAATAATGGATATAGGGCAGACGGTGGTAGGTTCCCTGTAAATTACAGCCACGGAGCTTTTGTCCCTTCTATGCACCAAAACATATGAAAATCATAATATATAACTGCTTTCTTCTACACTGGCAAACTTATTAGAAAGCACCACGATAACAGTTATCTAACATTACCTAAAAATCCGTGCGGGTTCTTAGATTTAGCCAAACAAATTATTTTATCTGCACTGAAACCAAAGAACTTGTAATAGCGGGCAGTATTTGTCTAGTGCTTAACTTCATATTTATAAATATTGACTGCCGTGTATGTATTTATGTGCTACCTAGAGGAAATATTTCATTTACTATGTCCTAAATTATATGACACCATTTTCGTCATAAAGATATGACGATTACACGTTTTTGCTGCTTGTGGAAAAATCGCATGCTGACATGTTTTTAGACTACGTCAGATTAGGAGATTCCTAAACAGTATTATTAAAAATGTATACCATTTCTGTCTTTTTTTTCAGTAGATGTTCCATAACATTTGTGATGAATTCCATCAAGAAGATTGGTATAATTTCAATAATGAAATTTCATTTCTTATATCATTTTCAAAACAACTCTTAACCATCAAACCTCATGACCGAAGTATTTAAAAAGTTTTTAAACAATATTTTTCAGCTCCGCTTAAAATGTCTTCTGATCTCGAAGAAATTGATGTATATTTGTTTGCCATTTGTACAAAATGTATTTTTGAGACGTGACCCAATCCACAGCTCTGAACCCTAATTTTCTGAATTTGTACTAGGAAAATATTCCATTATAGACAGACTTTTCAGGTGAAAATACAACTTTCTGGAAATTATGAACTCTTTTATAAATATTTATAAGTATGTTTGTCCAAAATGCGATTTTTCAAATTATGATGAATTAATTTGCATTTACTGAAAGTCCGCACCGATTCCAACAGGGACTTCAGCCATAAGGAACAATTAAAATTAATGTAAAATCAATGTTCTCTACAATAAATTCAAAATACTTTCTCAAACCAACGATTGCACTTCGTTTTAGAATTTCTTTACATCGAGAAACTGCCATCTTCATTTAATCAAATTACTTCCACACCAATGCACATTGCCGAACTTATTACTCTCTCTCTCTCTCTCTCTCTCTCTCTCTCTCTCTCTCTCTCTCTCTCTCTCTCTCTCTCTCTCTCTCTTTTTTCTGTTATCGTCTTGAAGTATACTTATAAAACCTAATCTAGTTTTCAGCCTCTCCCTTTAACAATATGTTATCTATGAATTATTGTATAACATACTTTTTTAACTCTTTTGTAATTATACTACATCGTAAGGGATCTTTGTGAATGATATTTGTGTTTCCTATTTGTTTTACATACACCTTATGTTTATTAGAGTTATATTAAAGTATTTCCCGACATAGTTTATCAGAGTAAATGCATTACTTCTGTATATATTCAGATTTATATATAACTAATAAAAACCGACAGCTAAATCATGTAAATATACATTTTAGTAATATATTAGATTTTTTGGGCCAAGCCTTTGAAAGATCGTACACATTCTTGATTTTATAATTTGTTATTATATAGCCCTGACAATGGCAAAGGATCCCCGAAACGTTGGCTAAAATAAACGAACAAGGGAGATGATTTCCAGTCTCCTAAACGTCCCATATCATTGATATATATATATATATATATATATATATATATATATATATATATATATATATATATATATATATATATATATATATATATATATATGTATATATATATATATATATATATATATATATATATATATATATATATATATATATATATATATATATATATATATATATATATATATATATATATATATATATATGTATGTATGCATGAGAAATTATACTCACGTTTATTGGACTAGCGTACATTGTTCATTGTTCGTCCATAGTTATTTGTGAAAGTATATTCAGTGCTTAATTAAAAATATACACATTAAAAGATACACTACTGCTCTTTACGTGAGCCTGCATAGATGCATAAATAACTGACAGCAAATCGAAAGAATTCTCCAAAAAGTTTCGAGATGAAAGTATTAATTTTTCTAAAGAAATTTTCAAATATACTTATGATGAAAATACTTCTTCACTTTTCCATCTACAATAAAAGATATCGAATAAGTTTAATGACCTCATTAAAAGTCTCTCAAGTTTTGAGCCCCTCATTCAAAGATTATAAATGGCTATTGTCTCTTCTATAGGTCTGATAATGCCAGTCACCAAAAAACTTTAAACTAAAGTGGTCCAGATTCTTAAAAAAAAAAAAATATATATTTCTTTTCTTACACCATTGAAATTTGCAAGTTGATAAACGGAATTCATACGCTATAATTCTATTTGTTTTTTATGTACGACTGCCAAGCTTTGCAAAAAATGTAGCGTTCTTCACACAGAGTTCTTTAAATATCCAAATTAGTGCACGTAAAATATAATTAAATAGGGTTTTTTTAAATACCCAAATTAGTGCATGTAAATGATAATTAACTATGGTTTTTTAAATGCCCAAATTTTAGTGGATGTAAGTATAGAATTAACTAGGGTTTTATAAATACCCAAATTAGTGTATGTAAATAAAGAACTAATCCTTTAGCCAATCATGATCACTTCGTAGCTCGATAAAGCCATCTTTGCCCAGAAACAAATTTGACAATTTTTAATAGAAAAAGCTTAGGAATTAAGATTCCTTTACTTTAGTTCACCTTATTATAGTAGAATACCTTCTTCCTCAATTCAGTGGCCATATGTAACATCGTATTTGTCGCTCTCTTATGTTATGGCAACATTTATGCTGGTATCAAGAGTCTGGGGGAATTTGACAAAAATTAAAGAATAAAAAATCCTTATTATCTGGTCAACTAATAGTTTCATATTTTATTTCTAAATATGAAAACTTTTTTTCGTAAAATATCTTATTTTCAGGGATGTCATAATGGGGTTATTAAGAA
The DNA here is from genome assembly GCF_040412425.1 of Macrobrachium rosenbergii. Lineage (NCBI taxonomy): Eukaryota > Metazoa > Arthropoda > Malacostraca > Decapoda > Palaemonidae > Macrobrachium > Macrobrachium rosenbergii. The sequence goes on along the minus strand of NC_089742.1, from coordinate 77,352,449 downwards.
AAACATGGATATCAAGACTGCCGTGACGGTAGAACGTTCCAACGTGTTGTTCCAAAATATCCGAACGGAAAGAAGCGAGGTTTCCATCCCGAGCTTTTACTGAAAAAAGTTACGATAGGTTTGAAGGGTTGCAAAAGCCCAACAGAACTTGGACACCGATATAAAAATGGAATTGCTCAATCCAATTTTTACGTTGGAAGGGAGTAGCGATAAACTAACTGCACGCAATTAATTCACTTTGTAAACTGAATTGATCTGCAATGCATCACTGTAGCGCTTTACACTTTTTGTTCTAAAATATCCTCTCATTCTCATCGTTTAGTTCAATGGCTAATATAGATTTCTGGGTCTTGCGTGACTAGGATTTACTTCCACAAGTTAGAAAGGTAATACTGCCATATGCCTAATAAAGAACTAAGCTGTTCCGAGCAGTTGATGATAAATGATTTAGATTTATTCTGATTTGTTCTTCTCTGCCTTATTCGCCGAAATGATACTCAATACCGAAAAAAAATTATCAAGAATAATTTTGCAACCACAAATGGTATATTCAGAAGTAAGAGCTATCGCTGTCTTAGGCTGGTGTTCCTTTTCCTATGACTTGTTTTACAAAGGACAAAACTATACTGTGCGCAATTCTCTCCTATATTTACCTTTTTTCTGTGCGTAAAGAGCTAATCAGCGGAGTTACATTGAAGATTTTGAAAACCTAATGAAACAAGCATTTTAAAATTTCCTTCTCCATCTGCCTTTCTCTGCTATTTTTATGCTCTTCCTACAGATGTGCATAAAGAGGTCTGCTACAGATCACGGGTAGCATTACAGTAGATTTGCAAAGTCTGTGGTACGATTTCACCGGCTGCCACCAGTAGACCAAGCAGGGAATGGGCATTATAGTCGACTGGGTTTTATGAATGGGCATAGAGCCGACAATGTATGCCTAGAGAGTTACACAGAACTGGGAGGCTCCATCCTTTATGCGCCTACCCCCCTCAAAGGAAAACGGCACAAAGAAAAGATATGTTTATATGTCAATACAGTTATACAAATTTTGACCACTAACCTTTTCTCCGTAAAGGAGTAATCCCAGCTACTTTTTAGTGTTCTGTAAAAGAAAACTATTGTGCCGGCTTTGTCTGTTCGTCCGCCCTCGGATATTAAAAACTACTGAGGCTAGAGGGCTACAAATTGGTATGTTGATCATCCACCCCCAAATCATCAAAAGTACCAAATTGCAACCCTCGAGCCTCGGTAGTTTTTATTTTATTTAAGGTTAACGTTAGCTATAGTCTTGCATCTGGCAACGATATAGGATAAGTCACTAC
>NC_089742.1:77318624-77341124 GCF_040412425.1 Macrobrachium rosenbergii | reverse complement strand
CTAACATCTATCTTAATCTTTTATTGGATTCCACAGTAGTTCAGTAATTGTAAGAATTCCTTACGATTACTATTCCTGCAAGCTTTTGTTTCAAATTTTTTCTGAAAAAGTTTCGCTGATCGCAGATGTTTTAAATCTTGTTTATTATGCACACTTTGGTACAGAGAGACGAAGAGAGGATTTTCAAGTTTTTGTAAAATGGCTTATGTGGTAATGAGCTATGGACATTTGATGAAATATAAGTTGCGGTGATGAAAGTAAAGGCGAAGGTACTTGAGTAACCTCAAAGCTTTTAGAAAAAGTGAAAGCGATTACTAACTTAAGTTGGCGAAAATGTATATCCAAAAAACGAAAAGAAAAGCCCTCTGACCATTTCTCACGGTTTGGAGAATTTCGATTTACTGTGAAACTGTAAGTTGGGATTAGAGAATGTTACCTCCGATGTTTATTCAAATCCTTTCTATTCTTCGTAACTCATTTCAACCTGAATGAAAGGGTACGTTATCCTCTCATAAGAAACATCAACATATTTAATGTCATATTTACATCGTAGGTCTGCAATTATTCGAATAAATTCGCCGTATCTTAATAAGCCTTGTTAGGAAGACACGTTTACTTTGATAGAATCTCAGCCTAAACCAATTAATGAGTTTCAGTCTCAGTATCTGTCATTTTTGTCAGTCGTTCGTTTGATGATTTACTAACAGATGTTTTCCTTTCTTCGTTGAGTTGGTGTTTGTTCAGTTTTGGTTTTGTTAACTCTTAGAACAGGATGTTAAAAATAATGAAAGATACACAGGGAGTTCTGCATAATCTGGTTACGTTTCTGCGAATTGCATGAAGTAAAATTGCAATTAATTTCGTCCCTTTCAATTTGACATCTTGATTGTCATACTAAGTATTGCTTAATCTAAAATTATTCATATTCGTATCATACTAATTATTACTTAATCTACAATTATTCATGTTCATATTATACTAAATATTACTTAATCTACAATTATTCATATTCACATTCTCTGCGATTTAATACACCTTATTTATTTGTACATGTGCATGTGCAAAAATATTTCATAATAAGTGCTTCCATTTTCGCTTCTTTCCGACTTCAACTTCTTTTATGCGGCGAATATGATACGGGGATGGTAAAATTTTCTTTTGTGTGACATGGATATCTAATAAATCTAAATTTTCGATTGCACAAATTTTAAATACAGGTGATCAACTTGTCCTCGCTTACAGGCTCATCACTTGAGAGAGAAACAAAGAAGGTCATTTATGATCTATTCTGCTGCACCTCTTACCATATGTATTCCACTGAAAAGTTTACGCACCTGAAAGTACTTCGAAATTATTTAATGATATACAGGTAGTTTATTTTGCAAGAAGGAAAAAAGGAAGAGGAAGCAAGTATGGAGGATTGTATCAGCATTGAGACCAGGAAAACTTAGGTGTACCTGTAAACACACTGAAAATGGGTTGTTGATAATAGTTTGGAAAGAGAAAACTTATCTGTTAGGAAAGAACCTGACATGTATAAGGGAAGGATCACACCTCAACTAAAAGAGAACTGTAAAAACAAACAAATGTAAAGCCATTACCAGAGGCAGCCTCGGGATATAGCCGGAGATGGCAGTTGGCAATGACTAAGGAAGTGCTCCAGGAGGTGATTGAAGGCCCGATGATAGCAGCACAAAACCAAGCACTACCAACATGACCCGTCTTCTCCTTCTTTTAACGTGCTTTTTTCCCATTTGTATGGGGTAAGCACGATGCCTTCTTTTTGAAGGACTTTGATTTGGCTTTGGGGTAGACTTGGTAGTCTCGATCGGCTGCCCTGCCTGTCATCGCTTAGACCCCGGTAGCGTATGTTCATGTATTGTACCAGTCACCAGCGCCCTTTCTCTCAGCAGCGAGGAGACGTTGCGCGGTTAGGTCAACAGTCGAGACGTGTGAGGTGTCTGTTATGTTTTTAGAAGTTGTACAAAGTAAAATAACAGCCTAGTATCAACGTTACAAAATCAAATTAGATAACTAAATTTCAACATTATAAAACAAGATAGACAGCCAAATATCAACATTACATTACAAATAAAATATAAAGCCAAATATCACCATTGCAAAATAAAATAGATAGCCAATTTTCGACATTACAAAATAAGATAGACAGCAAATATCAACATTGTAAAGTGAAATAGATAGCCAAATACCAACCTTACAAAATAAAATAGGCAGCCATTATCAACATTAAAAAATAAGACAGAAGCCAAATATCGCATTAAGAAATAGAATAGACAGCAAAATATCACTTACAAAATAGAACAGATAGCCAAATATCAACATTACGAAATAAAATAATTAGCCAAATATCAGCATTGAAAAATAAAATAGACAGAAGAATATCAGCATTACAACATAAGGTAGATAGTCAAATATCACCATTACATAAAAAATAGATAACCAAATATCAACATTACAAAATAAGATAGAAACCAAATTTCAGCTTTGCAAAATAAGATAGGAAAATATCAAAATCCCCTACTTAGCTTCAATGTGAACAGAGTTTGAGGAAGCCCAGAGAACCAGACAATGGGACCCACAAGAGTCCTACATAAAGGAAAAAATAAAATAGAAAAGTACCGAAATCTAAAGATGGAAATAAAGAACCTCTGGCAAGCTGGGAAGGAAATGGTACCTGTTCATCAAGGAACACTAGGACCTCAGGAGGGACCTGGAGAGGACTGGGATTGCTCCGGAAAAGTGTACTGCTGGTTTCAGCAAGGGTAATTAGGAGAATGCTCGAATCCTTAGAAAAAAGGGTAAGGAGAGCTCAGATCTTCAGACGGCAGCTTATAGACCGGATCCAGACTCAGAGAGACTAACCTAGCAAGGTTGTGAGGAGTAAAATATCATTATTAATATTATATATTTTTAAACGAGCAATTTTAATAGAAAACATATCAAAGGAATTAACTCCGATAATCTAGTTTATATGTTGATGAACTTGAATAAGTCATACAGTTGAAGCCATATGAAAGAAACACCTTTATTTACCTAACGAAAATTTAAGTTATATTTACATTCCGCCGTAGAAGCTTTAAAGCAATCAACAATGTTGTGCGTTTTAATTAGTCTAAATTATCCTTTCCAGCACTATATTGTGGAAGAGGAATGCCAAAATAGTAAAAGGCTTTGGTCTATCGTTCAACCGCCAAGAACTAGAAATGATGTTTATGCAATTTAAGATACTGATCACGTAGCTCAGTGCAAGGTAACTGAATAAAAGTGATGGTTTTGCAACAGATTCAAATAACACATTCATTTCCACGAGGAAAATTGAATAAAAAGATATCATGAATAAAAATCAGTGATATTGCAGCAGATTTTCATTGTACATTTCACCTCCACGAGAAGTCGTTTCTGCCTTGAACTATACTGGTATAAAGCTTGACAATTTCAGATGAAGACCAAATTTCAGGCCAAAATCAAAAAAATTCTTAACTGGCTAAACGTACCAGTAAAAACAGGGAGAAAAATACCTTCAGTTTTGAAGTGGTGTTTATTCATGAAAGCAATTATTTTCTCACTTATGACGGTTGAAGATAAATTGTTCCTGAAATGATATAGTTAGATCCCATGAATAAGGCAAATGCCATTGTGCTTTTATAATTATATTAATAGTGATATTGCGATCGTATTAGTCACTTCGTAACATTAATGTGTTTCTCATTCCAAAGACGACAACGCTGCCATATGGTCCTGTATTCATTTGTATTCTAAAGTAAATATTTATATCCACAAACAATCATACTATCACATAATTGTGCGTCATGTGTCACTTGAGAGAAAGAGGGAGAGACAAATTTAGTAATCGTTTCGCAGATGCAATTCCTAATTGATACGTAAGCTAAGCAAACCAAAGAGGTCTAGTCCTCATTAAACAATACGACAAAAAATGAGAATATAATGGTAAATGGAAACGAAATGAGAAATTTCATTTTCCAACACAAACTGGTTCCATTTATTGACGACCGGATGCTGTACCTGAGTTTACCTGCGCTATCTCCTTTAGGATTCGTCTCAGGTAGCAGCTATATTTCACTGACCCGAAGTTTGAAAATGAAAGACCTCAAAATTATACACTTGAAAAGAAAATAGCGATATCTCCTTTCCTTATTTTCGGATTTTTCGTTTATTGTGCATCTTTTAACAATGTTTATCACTCATTTATTTTAATTTATATAAAATATCGAATTGCTGTACCGGAATCTTCCTATCCTGTTCCGCTGAATGAAAATTTTGATATTTGAAAAAAGTAAAATGTCATAAAATAAGTTTATTCCTTACTATAAAAATGAATACTTTCTAAGCGTATGCATAATTGCATAATGAATCCTCAACTCTTTCTTAAAATTAACAGAACGAAAACCATTGTATGAAAAACATAAACTAATTTGCTATGCTTGTTCCAAGTCATATAGAACAGATCTATATTTCATGGACACTTTACCCGATAGAGGATAAAGTGCCATCATTTTATAATAGCAAAGAGGAATACAACGTAATCGTGTGTGGTAAGGTGTTTCAAAACTTCAATGATGCTATCTTAAGAAGCCTAATTTATCATTACATCATCAGATTCATTGTACTTCATGATATCATTATGCGCTGTAAGTAACGAGATGAAAAGCAATTTATGCAAGTCTTGCATCATTATTGACAGTAATCGCTCGTGATTAGAAATAATCACATGAGACCTGAACTCCTGCAAAGTTGAATCCTTGGTAAGTAGGGAGAAAGCTATTTCCATCTCTCTCTCTCTCTCTCTCTCTCTCTCTCTCTCTCTCTCTCTCTCTCTCTCTCTCTCTCTCTCTCTCAACGTGTTAGTCATATAAAAAATTTTTAACCTAATATAAGAGGTTGAATTTCTCTCTTTTAGTTAGACTCAGTGTTTTTTTTTTTTTTTGCGGTAATTAATTGGATAATTTCTTTTAACACGATCTCTTCTTCTATTTCAGGAAATTCGATCCATTAAGCACCTTGTTCGTTTTTTCCAAAAATTTCTTAACATGAGCTAGATACAAATGAACCATTAATATGTTGTTATTGCCATAATATATGCAATCATATAATTCTTATAAATTACGTGTGTCTTTATTTATACAAATATGTAAATACTGATGCGCGACTATACGCAAAAATCATGTCTGCCTGGACTTGTGACTTCATTGCTTATTTAAGCTTTCATTCGTTCATTAGGAAAATATGAAGTTAGGAGTTCGCTGGATGGTCGTTGCATTTCCATAGACCTAGCAAATTCTTATATTCCGGCTCAAATTAAAGCCCATTAAGGCTATGTCGACAAAGGGAGGATGAATCTATTTCATTTGTATTAACTATGTATGTCATCAGAGGATACAAGTAAGGAAGATCTCTGACACATTATCTTCCGTAGTGACATAGTTGCTACGCTTTAAACTCATTTTCTTCTTATTATCGGGTTCTAAGTTCTAAAGAGGAGAGAAGTTCTTAGTTTTATCTCTTACTTCAGATTCCAAGGATTTCACATGTACTCAAAAATGCTAAGACGTCATCAAGACAGAAATTGCGGTGTGATGCTGTCTGATTCCAACACGGGTGGTGAGCATTTTTCCCATGCTTATGTAATTTTTGTTTCTACTATACAGAAATTCAAGACACACACACACACACACACATATATATATATATAATATATATATATATATATATATATATATATATATATATATATATATATATATATATATATATATATATATATATATATATATATATATATATATATATATATATATCAATGCAGCACAAAGGGACGCGTGCTTGAGAATATAAAATCCACTTCAGAAGGTGAGTGAAAACCGGGACTTTGAACAAGTACTTTCATAATTTATTCTATATTTTCAAGTTCACACTGAATACAAAATAAGTTGACAGAGCCTTATATACAAAAGGCGGAGGCGGGGTTACAGTTTGTTAATCTGGGCAGCGTGTTCCTTAAACAAAAAAGACATGGACAAAGGTTCAAGGGATAATGCAGGGTGGAGATTAACATTCCTGGTGGAAATAGCTTCAATAAACAGTCTCTAGCAAATTACCATTGGTAATTTTTATGAACCAATATTTGGTATGGCTTTGGGGAACCCTCTTTCGCCACTTTTGTCTAATATTTACATGGAATTCTTGGAGTCTAGACTTATTCCAAGAAAGCTTTTCTCTAAGGTGTTTTGGGTTAGATGTGTAGATGATTGGTTTTGTATAGTAAAAGAAAATGTAAATATTCCTGATTTCTTGCTCTTAGAGTCTGTAGACCTGAATGTTTGGAAGAGGAATTTAAAATTAGTGATAAAATAGGAGATTCATTATGTTACTCTCCATATTTTTTAGAACTTTGTAAAAAAGCAAAAAAGGCATATACTGTATAATCCAACCACTGTTAACAAAGAACTTAAGGATATTCTCTGTTTATCATTTCATCCTAATTTCATTCCTACATTACCCATTTTAAAACTATTGATATTAACTTAGAATTTAAATATGATAATATTTTGAGAAATAAACTAAATAAGAATAGCCCCCTAATTCAAACAATATTGCATACAGTATTCCTTGAGAAGAATGTAATAAGATTCATATTGGTCAAACATCAAAAGGACTAAAAGTAAGAAGCTCCCAACACAAATATGCCATTTCAAGAGGCTGATCTATCAAATAATGGCATTGCGGATCATTGGGTTAAGACAGGCCATACGATGAACTGGGATAAGTCAGCAATAATCTACAAGGTCAACTACCTTCTGAAAAGGAATTTGCAAGAGACTGTGTTCATTGAAGCTACTTCCACCAGGAATGTTAATCTCCACCCTGCATTATCCCTTGATCTTTTGTCAGTGTCTTTTTTGTTTAAGAAACATGCTGCCCAGATTAACAAACTGTAACCCCGCCCCCTTCTGTTTTTGTATATAAGGCTCTGTCAGCTTCTTTTGTATTCAGTGTGAACTTGAAAATGTAGAATAAAATACGAAAATACTTGTTTAAAGTCCCGTTTTCACTCACCTTCTGACGTGGATTTTATAATATAAATGTATATATATATATATATATATATATATATATATATATATATATATATATATATATATATATATATATATATATATATATATATATATATATATATATATATATATATATATATATACATACATGCATACATACATACATACATGCATACATACATACATACATACATACATACATACATACACAACTCAGATCAGTCAAGCAAGGGCAGGAATACGATGAGATTCATATTTTGTTTTATCCCTATGTTTTGTTGCAACATCGTCACATCTTCAGGGATATTCTACAAATTAAAATATGTTAGTATAAAATAGGACTTGAAAACGGTAACACAATTTAACGGAATAATCCCAACCCTCAGACTTAAATTACGAGCACACTAGACTAGAACTGGGACTAAAAGCACAAAAAATTACACATCAGAGACAATAAAAAAATAGAAGATAATATTTAAAACACGCTGTTATTAAAAGGCACTAAAAAGTAAAAAATAGTTTTTTGAGACTCACCAGGATTTTCTTACTAGTAATCAAGTCTACAAAAATAAGGGCGTGGGCGCCAAACATAGAAGGAAATGTTACAAGAAAAGAAATGTATATTTTTTTTAATTCTTGTAGCATTTCCTTCCATGTTTGGCGCTCACGCTTTTATTTTTGTAGACATGATTAAATTGTAAGAAAATCCTAGTGTGTCTATCTCCCCCCCAAAAAAAATTACTTTTTCGTGCATTTTAAAGAAAGTGTTTTATTTTATATACTTTTTAGTTTTTACGGAAATTGTAATCGATTTATGATTGTAACTAGAAAAATTTACCGTGATATCTTGTCGAGCCAAAGAAGGTTTGAAAAATCCGTAGAGTTATCAACTTATTCTACTAAGTCAAAGACGGTATAAAAAATCCGAAGATTTTCGTACAAATTCTGAGATACTGGGATGGGAGAGGTCACTTTAGGGTCACTTAGGGGTCACTGCTGGCGTACTGATCATGTAAGGTTGTATTGTTACCAGGATTGATTAATCATGCAAAATTTCAAGTCCATTGGACTAAGGGAACAGGTCGAAAATTGAGCTATAAATTTTGACCCAAACAGACAGAAAAACAAGCGCAGAAGTCAAATTAAAAAAAATGACTGAAAGTAAACAGCATCAAGAGGCACAATGAATAACAAAAATTTAGGTTTAAAACAACGGAACAGCAGAGGAAGGGTTCTTCAGGGTCAAAACTCATAATTTGATGTTTACAGTTTCCAGAATCAGGAGTTCGATTAGTGCCTTTGTTTGGCCACTAGTTTAATAATCTTCTTATCTGATGGGTGTTTAAAACTTAATATGTGGTTCCTTATATTAGAAGTTTAGGAGTTAGATAGCTTACACCCAGTTACATAACTAAAGCTCCGGTGAGAATCGGCCCTGACCCTAAGAAGACTCCCAGATTACATCTGGGACAATGTATTCATAAACAACACACACACACACATATATGTGTGTGTGTGTGTGTATGAGAGAGAGAGAGAGAGAGAGAGAGAGAGTTTGTGTGTAAACATGTACTACAGAACAAATGAATTAGTATAATTATACATTAAAACTACAAAGAACAGGGAGCTTCATATATTGTTCTCAAAAAACAGACAGAATCAATTAAAATATGGGTATGAGGATATAAACTTGAATTCAGAGGATCCACCATTTTACAAGCTCTAGTATGGTAATGGGCAGTCCTCCATCTTAACTTGCAAGGAATTTGTATTTGGAATTTTTTGAAAGCAGAACATTAAGCAAAATATTTCACGCAGTGTAATACAGATTAGGTATGTTGACGAGATAATGTATATTTGGCCAGGGAATCAAGTAAATTAAATGGTGGCTTCGATAAAACTCGTCATGGGAATTAAAGATGATGGTAGCCGACATTTTTTGGATTCATGAAGGTAAAAATTGGTTTAAATATAGTATTTATAGAAAACCTACCAATAACTTTCACTACTTAAGTTTTTAATCTGACCAAAGCAATACAGTTAAGAAATTAAGTTCCACATTTATCATTTTAAGATATTTTAAATGGAATATATTAATGATAAGACAGATGGAATTAGTAAATCATGCATGAAACTTCAATATCCCAATTCTATATTAGATAATGCAGTAAAAACAAGAATTTTTTATATAAAAAGAGAGAAACATAAAATACACAGACTGACTTTTATTAAATGTAGTAAAAAATTCCTATATATTCTCCATCTCCTAAAGATGTTTAAAGTCAACGTATAGGATCAGTAACACAAAAGAACACTTACGACAATGTTAGAGGATGTGTATATCAAATCCTGCTTAAGGTCATGGGTGAAAATTATATTGGTCAATCGGGAAAATCATTGGAAAAGAAAAATGTCTTAGAAGTACAAAGAAAAACAGTGCAATTTTCGTTCACGTTAGTGAAAGCATTCATATTATCAAGTGGGTTGATGATTTGTTCTAATAGTATGAAGAAAAGAAATATAATTGAAGCCATCACCATACCTGGAAGCTTATGGAAGAATATGAATAGCAACTTATAAACTTGATCCAGTTGATTTGAAAAGAATAATAATTAAAATGGGAGCCTACTTGCACAGAAGTGCAAAATTTGTTAATGGAGTACTGACCTTGCCCAGAAATGAGGTGGCTGCTCCCCTTTTCCTGTTAGATGAAAATATTTTTCGTTGACTGCATATATATATAATTAATATATATATATATATATATATATATATATATATATATATATATATATATATATATATATATATATATATATATATATATATATATATATATATATATATATATATATATATATATATATATATATATATATATATATATATATATATATGATATATAAATACACACACACACACACACACACACACACACACACATATATATATATATATATATATATATATATATATATATATATATAATATATATATATATATATATATATATATATATATATATATATATATATATATATATATATATATATATATATATATATATATATATATATATATATATATATATATATATATATATATATATATATATATATATATATATCTATATATATATATATATATATATATATATATATATATATATATATATATATATATATATATATATATTATAATGTTTTCTTGGGCAATCTGGTTTGAGATATTTTCTGTGAGACAGGTAGTGACAGCTACAGATACTTTGGCCTTGTGATTCTGACTTATTGGGTCCAGGGAAACATAAAACAAGAGAAAAAAGGGGGAATTTCATATGAGCGTAAGGCTCTTACTACTGAAGGGAAATGTTACGTAAACACGTGGGTAAACTTACAGGAGTATGTTTACATAAAGAACATTAGTACGGGAAAGAGAAATGCAATTAAATTATTGATACTGAAGGGGATTCCTACGGGATGAATGAAACTAGGGATTCCAGACACAGTCCGAGAAGATTCCACGATATAGGGTCCCTCTGAAATGAGAGATACACAAATTATACACCAGTAATGGAAACAGACAAAAGGATAATGAATTCGAAGCTGCACTGAGGGTGCCAATGGGCTTCGATGAATTAATAATGGCTTAGCACTGCCGCCACTCGAGTAGTGCGGAAATTTGATAAGAGAATCGGTGATTTTACGAGGAAAAGCGTGACTGAATTGACGTCTTTCAGAGCACTTTACCGTAAGGGAGATTTGGGTCCAGCGCAGAAGGCGGTCCGTGGATGACTTCCGATTTCCGAGGGTGAATGCAATCTTCCACAGGGTAGGATGCAGGGGCTTCAATGTCGAGGGGCAACACGTGGTTGGTGGTTGAAGCGCTCGAAGGAAAAGTATACTGTGAAAGGCCACATGGTTAGATGGAGAAGTCGTGGGCTAAGGATATCGTCCAGCCAAGGGCGTGGTGGTGAGTGTGTTCGTCTGGTCTTTAACCCATGTCGTCCAGCTAGCGTCTGAGGGCGAGCCCTGGTCTGCTGGTTGTTTTTATCCCCTCTCCTATGGGGCAGGGGGCACGTCCAGGCACATAGGGAGTTGAGTCATGTTCAGCTGTTGGCCGTGGCTGGGGCGGGAGTGGGGGGAGGTTGACTGTAAAGAAGCACCAGACAGATTCACTTTTGCCTTGAATAAGGAATTATCTACTTAAAGGGAGTGGCCTACAATCGGTTTTAATCCCTTGTATTCTGACCGTGCTAACCCCGTGGTCCAGCTCAGGCTGATAGATAGGTAGGCACGCATGTCAATAGACAGATATGTCTATCGATAGATCGGCAGACAGTAAATGAAAAAAAAAAAAAAAGAGGGAGCAATTTTCTAGCGAGTTCTTGCTAACTATAATAATATATATTATATTATATATATATATATATATATATATATATATATATATATATATATATATATATATATATATGTATGTATATTTATTATTAATATATAAATACACACACACACACACACACACACACACATATATATATATATATATATATATATATATATATATATATATATATATATATATATATATATATATATATATATATATATATTGCAACGGATGGGACCTCTTTTCTCGTAACCTCACCTGTTTTTACATTTTTGCAAAGTAACTGAGAAAGAAATAAAAATTAATGTCCCTCATTAATTACTAAACTGAGGTTTCAACTCTCCCCTTCATGAACTCTCTCTTTCATTCCCCAAAATGGTTAAGCCTAAACCCTCTCTTTCTGTTCAAAGTGACTGCCTTTTAGGCTTAATTCCAGGTACCCCTGCATCAAGCAAGTCAAGGGAGGACCCAAAAAAAGAGAAAGTTGTCCCCCCCATTCTGAACACTGCACATGGTTTCGGCCGCCATGTCGATATTATAGAAAACGTAACGAAGAATGACCTTCGCGCCACCTGGGAGAGACGTCGAGGGTAATCCACAAAGGTTATGTACAGGTGCTGCAACAGAAATTGAGAGAGATCACTCAGAACACGACCCGAGGACAGATGTCCCGACCTTGCTGTCCTGTTGAACCCTTCTGAACACATGGTCGACCCAGGGTCTTGACACCAGTATATTTTGTAGTGGCATTATAATTCCCTCCTCCATCGCCAGCACCCTATTGAAGGACATCGTCATCTTGACTAAGGTAACGTGCCAGAGTAAGGTCCTTTTAGCCAGTCACAATTCCTGTTATTTCTCTGCCTAATGTTTCTTTTATTTTTCCATTGTGCGATCACCTTCAGTAATTTGTGTCGGAGCATTCAGTGTTAACGTAATTATGCATTAGTGTTATCTAGCACCATCTGTGCATTCCTCAGTTCCCCTTTGTGTGTCTTTTTATTATTGCAAGTAACCGTCTTGCATTTATTTGCAGATAGGCCTTGACTGTGGAATCTCTCGGCCGATCCGTGTGCAGTTCCCCTTTCCACTGCGATGTTTCCTGTTACGAAGATATCGTCAGTGTAGAACATTTATTCTGTGTAGGATTCATTATTTTAGCAGGTCCTTATTATTACCTGCCCAGTAATTCGTCATTCTTCTGATCTGTTACGTAAATATAATTAGTTAAGAGAACCCTTGGGTTTACGTAATTCCCTCACATGAAGAAGGCCCTAAGCCACAGATTTCCTTTGTTTTGTCTACGAATTGTCCTGATATTGAGTCAGAGGTGTAATAAATAAAAGGAACTCCCCTGCATTATCCATTGCCGCCCAGAGTCAAGTAAGTATCCCAGACATTCGTAGTATAGTAATTTATATATATATATATATATATATATATATATATATATATATATATATATATATATATATATATATATATATATATATATATATATATATATATACATATATACAGCATGTGTGTGTATATATATGTCAGTGTGCACGTGTTTGTGTGGTGTGTAAGCCTAGCAAAACAATTAATATCCCCATACTGTCCAGGTGGTGTGATGCAGGTATATTTGGAGCTCCTGATTACGAGATTTTTTCTTTTTTTGGTTGTACACCGAGTTAATCTCCCGAAATCCGTGGATTCAAAAACAATATCCGTATGATACAAGAAAAAGTTATTGTACAATGCCATTCTGTAATGTCCCATGGGTTTTCGCTTCATCTATTCTAATATTTTCATATCTACTTCTATTCTATTTTATGACATTACCATTAATACCTATATCCCTCTAAAGATTTAATATGTATTTTATATTTCTTATTAATTTTATGAAATATATGGACACAACATAAGTTTTCTGACGAAATATTTTCTGACAGTATCTCAGCACATTCTTTTTTATTTAAGTAAGTAAATAATTGTTGAGCAGCATGCCCGAATATATCGGCAAGGGTTAATTTTAGTAACGTTTCTTAAATCGAAAATCATTCTCATATATACATACATAAACAATATATATATATATATATATATATATATATATATATATATATATATATATATATATATATATATATATATATATATATATATATATATATATATATATATATATATATATATATATATATATATATATATATATATATATATATATATATATATATATATATATATATATATATATATATATATATATATATATATATATATATATATATATATATATATATATATATATATATATATATATATATATATATATATATATATATATATATATATATATATATATATATATATATATATATATATATATATATATATATATATATATATATATATATATATATGTGTGTATATATATATGTATATATATATGTATATATATATATATATATATATATATATATATATATATATATATATATATATATATATATATATATATATGTATACACATATGTATGCATATATATATATATATATATATATATATATATATATATATATATATATATATATATATATATATATATACTGTATATATATATATACATATGTTCAGTTTATAATATGTAAAAGTAATTTATTCACCGTTATTTCATGTTAGTACAGTGCATTTTACTTTTGCTTATCGCTTACACAATTTCAATACATGAAAAATAAATTTCATGGCCTATGCAACTTCCGGCTTTATGACTGTTACTGTTTTATTTTTTTTTTATTTATTTTGAGATAATATCACGTGCATACTGATGCTGCAGTGCCTTCTCAGATTTGATGCTCACAACACGTATGATGTGCGGCGTAAATTTTCACGAGAAAACAGCTTAACATACGAGGGGACGCTTCTAGGAACAGCCATTAATTAGACTCAGATTTCAGGGCAAGGATTTTTCAAGTATTCCAGATGTCCTTCCTGGAAAGCTTTCATTAATGCTTAGGGGGTATTCAGTCAAATGTGCCGAAGTTTCTTCAGAGCAGTCGAGTTTTCTGTACAGCGTATAATCAACGCCACCGAAAATAGATGTCTTTTGGTGGTCTCGGTATAATTCTGTATGAACCGCGGCCCATGAAACTTTAACCACGGCCCGGTGGTGGCCTGGCCTATATCGTTGCCAGACGCACGAATCTGGCTAAGTTTAACCATAAAGAAAGTAAAAAAAAAAAATTCTGAGGCTAGAGGGCTGAAATTTGGTATGTTTGATGACGGTTGATGATCAACATACCAATTTGCAGCCCTCTAGCCTCAGTAATTTTTAAGATCTGAGGGCGGACAGGAAAAGTGCGAACAGAAAAAGTGCGGACAGAAAAAGTCGGACAGACAGACAAAGCTGGCACAATAGTTTTCCTTTCAGAAAACTAAAAAGTGCCTCTAAGGCACTGGAGCTCAAAAATTCTTAAAATTTGCATGTTTCCTGAACCATGTCTCACTAGATATTATTTTTTTTCTCATTGCCTTGTTGCGCGAAGGTTTTCTTTGACAGCGTAGGCCCTATTTCACTTCGAGTGCGTAACGTTTACATGCATGTACACTCTGTAAACAACATTGGGAAAAGAATTGTTTTTGAAGTTAACTGGGAAAAGAGTCTTGCGGGATAAACTCAGTCTTTCTTACAAATACACCGTTTTGTATTTACGGTTAGATATTTTTCACATGACTATTAATTTATATTTTTTCCTGTCATGATGAAGTAGTCCTAGAAATAGAGAGAAAATATAAATTTACTTTTACAAAAGAATAAAGATGCAACGGTGGCACAAAAGGTTTTTGATTATTCCGGCTCCAAGGTAACAGGAAATAGAATTTAGGCCATTAACAGGAGTATGATAAAGGCTTCAAAGTCCTCTAGCAAACGGCGTTAACTATATTAAGGTTATTATTCACAAGAAGCTACAATTATTGGTAATTTTAATCTAATATCGAAAAGATTATTTGAGTGATTCTAATCTTTAAGAGTGAATGTTGCTCTTTAGCTCTCTCTTTGGTTATTGTACATGAGGGAATACCATTCATAACAGTTTGTTATAGCTCGAATATGCAAAAAATATTTAGATATAATTTGAAAGCTAATGATGATTTTTTGCTATGGTTTGAGTGGTATCCTAAATAATATCTGTTTAATTGTTGTTAGATTTTATTGCCACCTCTCAAATTCCGAATTTCTCTCTTAAAATGTGACTTAATAATAATAATCAATCATTAATAGTTTAATGTATATAATCATGAGATACAGAAAATGTAGTGGTAAAGATAACAAGGAAAATAAATTAATATTCTAACAAATTTAAAATCATTAGGAAACATATCGTGAAATATATCACAATGACAAGGTTTATGTAGTCTTTCCCAAAAATGGAAACTTTTCTTACATCGACGAGATGGATACCAACTATAGATACAGCTCATTTGAAAATCAAAATAAAATTGCCTGTCACATTCAGGCCTACTCAGTGATATGAAAAAAATGGTAACATATTCACTAAACTGGAAAATAGAAAAAAATTCACAAAATTGAAATTTTATAGCTAAATGGAGTTCCCAGGTATCCTCGGACACATGTTTTGGCAGTTCTATTATCTTGTTTTAATTTTTATTTATTGTTTGTTTTATTATTGTGAGATTGTTCAGATTCTACTTAGCCTCTGGTTCCATGAAGTTCAGGTACAAAATAGGCAGTGAAAACAATTATGATCACATAACAAAGGGCAATGGGGTTATGAGTATATTTTCAGCACCTAAGTAGGACACGCGTGGCTCCGTGCTGTAAATCGTTTGTTTGTTTATAATTTGATACTTCCACCTATATATATAAATATAAATATATATATATATATATATATATATATATATATATATATATATATATATATATATACATATATATATATATATATATATATATATATATATATATATATATATATATATATATATATATATATATATATATATTATTCACGTTTCTTTCCACTTACTTATTACACTCGACCGACCGTGTCCTCTCCTATCGGCGAAATCTTCAGGACTAAATTGCAAACTGACACAGTTTTTATTACTACATGTGGACTTAGTAGCCACGCCTAAAATTTGAAACATGACGCCATTGGGGTGCTGAATTTCTGTTAGTTGGTGGGTCTATCTTCTCACTGGTGGTCTGTGCTGCAGCAACATCATTCATGGTGCACCGTAGGGCACGCCCTATGCTGCTGCGTGCAATAAAGGGCGTGGGTGGGGGCGTGAGTCCCGTTTCTGGCCAGTAGTCTTGATTTGCTCTGTTGTCAGTTGTCGTGTTCAGGGGTGTTCTGTCGCTTGTTTCTCCCTTCGGAGTCTCTCAGATTTCTTGTGGTTTCCTTAAAGAATGGAGGAGCAGGTCCGTGCTCTGTTGTATGTTTAATGCAGGCCGTTGTTGATTTATACTCACAGATTCTGCTATTAGCTTTAGCCATCTACATAATATTGGAATATTGCCCCTTGGTTGCAGTGGGCTTACAGTCACCTGCACAGAGTGGTAATGGTGCGATCTATGTAGCAATTGCTGAGGGCATGGCAAGTCCCTTCGGTACATTTAAATTTGTATACTAAGTAGGTTTGACTCCAATATCTCTCTGCTGGGCCAATGCTATTCACATAACAAAGGGGCTGAAGAGGTTAAGGCGGCAGTTGATGCATAAGGAAACACTCTCGTTTGGATTCAGTGGTGCTGTACTGCTAGCAGTTATTCTTTTCATGGCCTTGACGTCATCATTAAACTGGCTGTGATATGAGGCTCTGTAATCCAGTATGCTGTTTCCTGGTGAGTAGGCATACTTATCTGACTGTTTTTGTATGAAACTTTTTATTAAGCTGCTATCGTATCCGTTATTATTTAGGAGCTGCTTAACATGTTCGAGCTCCACATGAATAGCTTTCCATGAAGGACAGTGCATAATTGCACGTCCCACGTATGTGGCAACCACAGAGTGTTTGTAAGTGTCAGGGCACTCCCCACGGACGTTAATGCACCATCCCACGTTATTCGCCTTTTTGGTACACATTAGTATTCTACCTATCTTATTTCTTCTCCACGTTTACATCCAAGAAGGGAAGTTGGCCTACGAATCCATATCCATTAGTATAGTTTAGACAAGAGTTCCTCTTCAAGGCATACTGTAGGCAGGTGGCTTTTTTGTCAGTATTGATGGCACTGAAGAGATCGCCTATATATCGGGCATATAACTTCAGTTACAGATGGAAACTGAAGATTCTTTCCTCGGCATCTACCATTTATATATTGGCAAATAGGAAACCCAGGGGATATCCCATAGCGATACCCTCTACCTGTCAAAAGAGGTTACTGCTATGTGAGAGGAAGGGGGCCTCCTTAGCACAGGTCTGGAGAAGACGTCGACGGGCATCTTCTTGTATGTCAAGTGGCATAGCATGCGAGTGATAGACTCTCCTTGAAATAATATCGATGGTTTCTTCCACTGATATGTTTGTGAATAGGCTTTCTATGGCCAGAAATGCGATGATTGAACTCGGAGACATAGTATACAGATTGTCGATGAATTCTACCAGAGAAAGCACAAAGTATGATCCAGGGATGTAGGGAGTGATGATCTCATCCAGAGTCTTGGCTATTTCATACATTGGAGAGTTAACTTTGGCTATTATAAGGCGCAATGGGTTGTCGACCTTACGGGCCTTGACTGTGCTGTAACAATACCCTGGCCCGTAGTCTCTGATGTTAGTAGGTAGTCTGTTTGATGTATAGTCAGGATATATTTTCTTGATTATCGTATTTAGGTTTCTCTTCAGGCTTACAGTAGGATCCTTGTTCAGGGGATGGAATTTTGAAGGATCAGTAATGACGCCGTCCATTTTAATGTCATTTTCTTTGCGTTTCATGATGACATGGTCAGAGGTCTTGTCACCTTTTCTGACGATGATACTCTGAAAAGAAAAAGGCGTATAAACTAATTCAAATAAATAAAAAGAGCTTGTTGGCATGTGCTACCCGCACTGGAACCTGGACCTGCTGTCTCCCCTACCCTCCCATTCCCCTACCTACCCTGCACCCACCCGGGGTGGACAAACCAGTTTGCAGTCTTGGGTAGCTGTGTCATGTCTCCACTGCTGTCACCCGGGGAGGACAAACAAGATCAGATCCACTCGGATTTTATTATTATTATTATATATATATATATATATATATATATATATATATATATATATATATATATATATATATATATATATATATATATATATATATATATATATATATATATATATATATATATATATATATATATATATATATATATATATATATATATATATATATATATATATGTGTGTGTGTGTGTGTGTGTGTGTGTGTGGGGTGGGTGTGTCTGTTTCTGTGTGTGTGTGTGCTTTTATGATACTTTGATAAAAACATTTTGTTAACATCAGAAATGATTATTAAAATTTAGATACTGAAAACCAGAAATCTAAACAAAGTTTTGTTTTGTTTCCTAAGCTAATCTCTTGCTGTAAGGTGTTGTTGAAAAGTTTACATAGAGTACATGTCTTGGTATAAGGGAAGGGAGAGGTGCTTATCAAATGTCAGATAAACAGTGGGAAAAAGCAGCAAAAGCCTTTTATTTCGAGAAAGCAGAGGAGAAAGTTGAAAGTTTAGATGTAGGGCTCAACATGTCTTGCAGGTCAACAATCTTTCCATGAGTGTATGCAAGTGTGCAAAACGCTTTTAAGCAATTTTTTTCTCTCCGAATTTAACGGATTATTGGGGAAGTGACTGCGGTTTTTAGTTTTCTGTAAAAGAAAACTATTGTGCCGGCTTTGTCTGTCCGTCCGCACTTTTTCCATCCGCCCCCAGATCTTAAAAACTACTGAAGCTAGAGGACTGCAAATTGGCACGTTGATCATCCACCCTCCAATCATCAAACATACCAAATTGCATCCCTCTAGCCTCAGTAAATTTTTATTTTATTTAAGGTTAAAGTTAGCCATAATAGTGCGCCTGGCAATGATATAGGACTGGCCACCACCAGGCCGTGGTTAAAGTGTCATGGGCCGCGGCTCATACAGCATTAAACCCAGACCACCGAAAGATAGATCTATTTTTGGTGGCCTTGATTATACCCTGTACAGAAAAATGGATTGCGCCGAAGAAACTTCGGCGCATTATTTACTTGTTTTTATAGGCATCCCATTCTAATGGAAGGAGAATTTTTGCGGAGGAATATATATATATATATATATATATATATATATATATATATATATATATATATATATATATATATATATATATATATATATATATATTATATATTTATATATGTGTGTATATGTATATGTACTGTATGTATATGTATATATATATATATATATATATATATATATATATATATATACATATATATATATATATATATATATATATATATATATATATATATATATATATATATATACATATATATATATATATATATATATATATATATATATATATATATATATATATATATATATATATATATATATACATACATAAATTTAGTGCTTTGTTCTCTATCATTGCAGCACATAAATCCGAGGAGCCAAAAGTATCCCAAAAATTACGTTTCTAACCAAATTACAAGTATTATTTTCTTGTTAATGCAAAGCAATACAAAGACACAGACAGAGAGAACCTAAAAGGAATTATAAAGTAAAAACATGAACTAAATAAAACACCTCCCCATCAGCACTTTTTAGTGAGTGATCTAGAAGGGAAATGGAGAAAATAAAAAAAGGGATTATGTTTGGAAAAGAAAAGAGGAAGGGAATGAGAAAGAAACATACAGAAGATAGGAAAGAAATAGTATATAATAATTTAACGTTTACAAAGTCTACGCCTTACAAAAGTTAAAAGAAGGATCCTGCTTTATTCCTGTACTTATTTTCACGCATGGAATCTCAGCTGAATGCTATTCTTCTTAAGTATATGGAATATCAAGAATGATCAGCTATGACTCTTAGGTGGTTTTATGTTTGTAACATTAAACCACTATCAGCTGCGAAAATATCTTCCTTAGATTTCATGTTACCGCTGCAAGAGTTTCTGGAATAAAAAAAATGCTTTACGTGAATGTGTGAAAGTGCCTGAACGACTTTCATATGCTTAATGTTTTACTCAAGTGTTGCCTTTTCTTGCAAGAAGGTAAACTCGAAGCCCGAGTTCCTGCTGTTTTGAAAAGAAAACTTTGGACGCTTCCTCGACCGGAAGAGAAAAGTTTGGGAAGAGCTTTAGAGTAGTTTTGTTTATGCTGATTTTAAGCAGTGAATCTCTCTCTCTCTCTCTCTCTCTCTCTCTCTCTGAAAGAATAAGGAATAAGAATTACAAACGTTTTGCCCGCGTTTCTGGGATTCAGTTAACACGGCAATGCACAGCGAAACAGTGACTCACCTACACTGTTTCGCCGTGCTTAGTACTAGCCCCTGGGGGTTAAATGTATTTCGCCGTATTTAGTACTAGC
Source organism: Macrobrachium rosenbergii (assembly GCF_040412425.1). Classification (NCBI taxonomy): domain Eukaryota; kingdom Metazoa; phylum Arthropoda; class Malacostraca; order Decapoda; family Palaemonidae; genus Macrobrachium; species Macrobrachium rosenbergii. The sequence continues at coordinate 77,320,065 of NC_089742.1, read as the reverse complement.
CCCTAGGGGATCAAAATAATGTCCCTAAGTGCATTTCACTATCCGCCTGAAATTTCAGGCAGTTCGTGAAATGCCTGGTTTCGCTATCTTCCTGTAACATATACACGTTAAGCACGCATCAGCGGTTAAAGATAACGCATAATAATATGAACAAGTCATCGGCTCTGTTAAAAACTTAACTCAGTTTTCTTCAGGACTATGTATATATCAAAATTAACACACTTTACAGTCAGACATATAATGAACAACTGAACATTTAATAAGTAATATGTAATGGATAGATGAGAACATCACCTCCTTTGGACGGAAGTTGATTATATTTGCATAATAAGATCAGAGGATTGTAATTTGATAGTAATATGAGTATTAGTGGATGTCTGAATTTCCAAGGATCATAATTAACGAGTGCAAAACGAATGGAAAAATTTGGCCGAATACTTAATAATTTTCCTTTGTGCTGAATAGAGAATTTGGGTGACAATATTATGCTCCAAGAATTCATAACTTAATCAGATACCTTTCCTTTCCTAATGAAATGACTATTGTCAAAGTGTAGTTAATGAACGTTTGAACAATATAATTTAAGTGGCATGATATATGTACGTTAGTTCCTCATATTAAACGTGCTGGGGCAAAATTTTCAAAATGCTGGGCTTTTCATTGCCATGTAAGTTATTTTGAGATTTTCAATTTCATCCTCCAACTTAAATAAACATTAACTACGCTCAAGTCGCACCTCTAACTTTGGATTCTTGGGTATTTAATATTTAAACATGTGGCGCATTTTTCGTCCCTATCTTCATTCTACCTGCTATGACGTAATTTAAGAAAGTCTAGAATGACAAAACCAACAAATTTTTCACGCAGACAAATCTCATTCTGAACGTTACGTTGTTTGTTTGTCCTGTGATACAATTAGCTGGTCCTACCGATAATCCCTCCTCATATTAACTTCTTAGAGTTTATTTGTAATTAGGCTGCTGAAAGTTTTGCACACAGTAAGGAAAAATAACTAAATTCCACCGGACGTTATCTAATTTGTGAGGCTTGAAAGCAGCCTTCTTCTAGCAGTTCTGTTGTTTTCTCGACTCAGCAGTTCCTACAGTCTTCCCAAGAAGTCTTATTTATTCTCCTGCATATTATGCATTATCAGTGCATAATAAGCCTGTTCATAAACTCGTCAACATTTCTTGGTCAAACATATTTTGCAGGGGTTTTCGACATCGCTGTTTATCACTGTTCTTATAATGTTGCATTCCCCTAAACTGCACATGCATTGCAGACATTGTCCTGACTGCTTTACCCTTCAGTGGCAATCCATAACTGGCAATCCATAACTACACTTCTTTTCTACAGAAGAAACTCAACCTCCTTCCTATCTGACGTATTCTAAGCCATAGATTTGCTTATTTTCCTTCAATTTTTGCCTCACAAAAGAGGC
>NC_089742.1:77296124-77311124 GCF_040412425.1 Macrobrachium rosenbergii | reverse complement strand
TATATATATATATATATATATATATATATATCATATATATATATTATATACCTTGATTGTTCTAATATATATATATTTATATGTACACATATATATATATATATACTGTATATATATTTATATATCTATATATATTTGTATTATATCCCAAGTTAGAAATATATTCACACAAAGTATAGAATTCAACTGTTGAAAAACTGTAAATATTTTCTCTGCTGGCTGATGGGGTTTGATAAAACAATTTCTTAATTGTATATCCTACACCTGCAGATCGTTACCATTTCATCAGCCTTACTGGAGTTCGAGAGACACTGCGATTCATAAATTTCTCTATAGCTCAGTCTAAATATGTGTGTGTATGTATGTGCGCGCGTGTGTGTTGTGTGTGTGTGTATGTGTGTGTGTGTGTGTGTGTGTGTGTGTGTGTGTGTATGATCTACTGATGCTTCCATTATTGCTACTCTTACTATTACTAATGATGATTGTAATAATACGTAAAAAAGTTTGTTAAAAAATTAAATTATAATTCTTATGAAAGATAAATAGTAATATCTACATCTGGTAGATAAATAAAAACAAGTAAAAAATGCGTCGATGTTTCTTCGGCGTAATCGAGTTTTCTGTATACCATATAATCAAAGCCACCGAAAATGGATCTATTTTTTGGTGGTGTTGGTATAATGCTGTATGAGCCGCCTCCCATGAAACTTTAACCACGGGCCGGTGGTGGACTGTCCTATATCGTTGCTACAGCCACGATCATGTCTAATTTTAACCGTAAATAAAATCAAAACTAGTGAAGCTAGGGGGCTACAATTTGGTATAATTGATGTATGGAGGGTGGACGATCAGTATGCCAATTTGCAGCCCTGTAGCCTCAGTAGTTTTTAAGATCTGAGGGCGGACAGAAAAAGTGCGGACGGACAGACAAAGTCGGCACAACAATTTTCTTTTCAGAAACTAAAAAAAATTAGTAGACATCGAGAACAGAAAACGAGACTTGTTATAGATGTTCCGAGACCGGAGCGGTAATTGGGCCTGATAAAGAGCTATTGAGTTTTCAAGTTCCTGGGAGGCACAAAAAAGAAGAGGCCACGAAATGAGTTCCCGGAAATTGAGGCAACAATATGAACCTCTCATTTAGTAATCTGAATATCTTGTTGCTTTGTATTTTAAAAAATTAAAAGTCTGTTAGTAAAGAAAGAAACAGTCAGTGTAAAAATATTGCGCTAAAAAAACGAATAGAATTTTTTTTAACTTAAAGAAATGTAATAATAATAATAATAATAAAAACCGTTATCATTGTCATCTTATCCTGCCATGCCTTGTTGAACAAAAGTCCTCAGCGCAGTTGTTATTATTATATTTTTCTTTTTTCTTTTTCCTCAGTCATCGACTGGGTGGTATTTTTAGTGTGGGGTTTCGGGTTGCATCCTGCCCCCTTTAGGAGACCATCACTTTCCTCACTATGTGCGCTGTTTCTTATAGCAAGGTTTTATGCATGAGTCCTAGAGCTACTTCGGTATCTAGTTTTTCCAGGTTCCTTTTCAGGGAAATTGGGATCGTGCCTAGTGTTCCTATGATTATGAGTACAGTTTCCCCTGGCATGACCCATATCCTTCTTATTTCAGTTTGCAAGCCTCGATACTTATCAATTTTTTTTTTTCTTTCTCATCTGCTCTTGTGTCCTATGCTATTGAGACATTAATGAGTGATACTTTCTTCTTGATTTTGTCAATCAGCGTCAAGTCTGGTCTATTGGCACGTATCACCCTATCTGTTCTGATACCATAGTCCCAGATGATCTTTTCCTGATTGTTTTCTATCACTCCCTCAGGTTGGTGTTCATACCACTTATTACTGCAAACTAGCTGGTGTTTCTTGCGCAGGCTCAAGTGAAGGGCTTTTGCTAGTGAATCATGCCCCTTTTTTGACTGGTTCTGTGCAAGCTCCGGACATCCGCTTGCTATGTGGTTTATGGTCTCGTCTTTCATATTGCACGTCCTGCATATGGGTGAGAGGTTATTTCCATCCATTATTTTTTGGACATATCTGGTTCTTAGGGCCTGATCTTGTGCCGCTGTTAGCATTCCTTCTGTTTCATTCTTGAGTTGTCCCCTCTGTAGCCATTGCCATGTTTCGTTGCTGACCAGTTCTTTAGTCTGTCTCATGTACTGTCTTTGCATTGGTTTGCTGTGCCATTCCTCTGTTCTGTTTTTCATTCTCCTGTCTCTGTATAATTCTGGGTCTTCATCTCTTATCAGTCCTTCTTTCTATGCACCCCTTAGCTACTCGTCTTCACTGGTTTTCAGGTATTGCCCCAGTGCTCTGCGTTCGATGTTGATGCAGTCTTCTGTGCTTAGTAGACCTCTCCCTTCTTCCTTTCGTGTTATGTATAGTCTGTGTGTATTTGCTCTTGGGTGTAGTACTTTGTGTATTGTCACGTGTTTCCTAGTTTTCTGGTCTATGCTGTGGAGTTCAGCCTTTGTCCACTCCACTACTCCCATGCTGTATCCGATTACTGGTACTGCCCATGTGTTTATGGCTTTCATTATGTTTCCGACGGTGAGTTTGACTTGAATATCGCCTTAATTCTCTGCACATATTCTTTCCTGGTCGTATCCTTCACCTCTGTGTTTTATATCTTTTCCTTCTATTATTCCCAGGTATTTGTATCCTGTCTCATCTGTGTTTGATGCTATTCTTGTTGGGTAGCTATATCCCTTCAGTCCTTGTCACTTTGCCTTTTTGTATGTTGACAAAGGCGCATTTTTCTGTTCCAAACTCCATCCTGATGTCCCCAGATGCAATCCTTGCAGTCTGGATTAGGGTATCTATTTCCCTGATGTTCTCACCATACGGCTTGATGTCATCCATGAACATCAGATGGTTAATTCTGTTTCATCCTCTCTTGAGTTGGTACCCAGCATCCATCTTCTGCAGTACTTTTGTCATGGGAATGATGGCTACTACAAAGAGTAGTGGGGACCGTGAGTTGTCTTGAAAGATTCCTTTCCTGAAGTAATCTCTGCTAGTCTTGTCCCAGAGTTTGTAAGTACTGTATTCCAGTTGCACATTGTATTATTTTTTTGGAAGCCGATGGCGTTTTCCTCTGTCCCATATATTTTCAGGTATTTTATTAGCCATGTGTGCGGTATCATGTCGAAGGCTTCCTTGTAGTCAATCTATACCATGCTTAGGTTGGTTCTCTTTCTCTTATTATTCTTCATTACCATTTTGTCCATCAGGAACTGCTCTTATGTGCCCCTGCACTTCCTTCTGCAGCTTTTCTGTTGGTGGGGGATGATGTTTGTATCCTCTTTGTAATTGTATAGCTTTTCACTGACGATACCTGTTAGTAACCTCCACATTATTGATAGGCAGGTGATAGGCCTGTAGTTACTTGTTACATTTGCCTTGTTCTTGTCTTTTTGTACTAAGGATGTTCTCCCTGTGGCATCCATTTGGGCGCATGGTGGTTTGTGATACAATGCTGGAGTTGTTCTGTTATGCGTGGGTGTAGGGCCTTGAAGTTTTTGAGCCAGTATGAATGGACTTAATCGGGACCTGTGGCTTTCCAGTTGGGCGTTTTCTTTAGTTGGTGTCTGGCTTTGTCTGTCATGATCTCGGTGAATATGTTTTATTTTTCCCATTTCTTCTACCTTGACTTCCTGGAGCCATGTTGCATGTTTGTTGTGTGACGCCGGATTGCTCCTATGTTTTCCCCGAGTCTCTTACTTGGTTCTGCTTCAGGAATTTCCTGGTGATTGTCTTCCCCTCTTAGTTGGCTGTATAGTCTTTTCTGGTTGGTTCTGAAGAGTTTGTTTTGCTGGTATTTATTATTATTATTATTATTATTATTATTATTATTATTATTATTATTATTATTATTATTATTATTATTATTATTATTATTATATCGCTTATTCGTAATTATGACTATTGCGCTTAGTGAATGTACGGTGTTGTTCCTGTAGATGGAAGTAATCATTTTCATCTGCTAGCTCGATAAAAAAAAATCAATAATCCAAGACTGAACATCCCACGAATCTTGGGAGTATTCCCTGCTGGTCATTTTAATTTTAATTTTATTGCTAATATTTCATTTCTCGGAGTCCATTATTTTTACTCATTAATCTGTCATGTTAAATGAAATACTATGCACCATAAACTACAAAATATGTAAAGGAAGAGCTTAGGAATCACAAAAGTAACTGCTCTACAATATTTTAACAAAAAATATGTAATTGTTTATCTATGTAAATTGACAAAAAAAATATAGAGAAAGATATAGTAAGAGAGAGTTACATTAGTCCAGTTTGTCTACTGCAGAGAACTCATGTTAATCCAATATCAGAACCGTTGCATAAATAAGAAGAGATGAGGGAAAGAGAAACTTTTGCCGGTTTAATGTAGCGGCAGAATTATAGAAGTCTTCTGAGACCCAGACAAGGAGTTGCCAAACTAAGCAGCGCGGAGAGAATTATAAGCTTCGGAGAGGGAAAGAAATCCATTCTCATGCACAACTTCCCTCTTTCCGGGAATCCAGTTCCTGCGGGAATTACTATGATGGAAAGCGGCAGTTACTTTTGGTTATATTTGGATTCTCTCAGTTGCACTCATCAGTTTAAGACTTAAGATGCTTGCTGTCGTCTGCTTGTATAAAAAAGAAAACTCTTTCATTAGAGTTTCATGTTTTGATACATAACTTTCGATAATTCTTATAAATCTGAATAAATTAGAAAATAGAATTCATACCAAAGGCCAAGCGGTGGGACCAATCAGGTCATTTAGAACTGAAAATAATGTTGAAGCAATTGTTAAGAGATGATAGAAAGTAAGATGGAAGAAAGAGAATATGAAAGATGGTATAGCGAAAGAAATGAAAGGGGTTGCGGCTGGGGAGTTGAAGGGATGCTGCTAAGAATCTTAAGCAATGCCTACAGTGCACCTTGTGAAATGCACTGACGGCACTACCCTCTTAAGGTGGATACTTCTTATAGGCACTTCATATTTGCCAGAATTGTTAGCACAAATTTTCCCAAGATGTCTCGCATATTAATCACTGAATTTTACTGAAATTAGATAGAGAAGCATTTTAAATATTAGAAATTATATCAGTTTAGTAGGTGAAGGTTATTACCTATGATAGTAGTAATTATTATTATTATTATTATTATTATTATTATTATTATTATTATTATTATTATTATTATTATTATTCAAGTTGCAATGATAAAAGCCCAAGAACTCCGTTTGAGATAGAAGTCCGGTATAGAAAATGAGATTCGAAAGACAACAATAGGCTGTGAAGGACATATAGGAAAGGCAAACAAATAAGGTGCATAGCAAAGTAAAATAAATAAGGAAAATAACAAATAAACTGTGAAGTGAGACTCATGTCACCTTGCTCAACAAGATATGAATTACAACAGGATTCAGCGACAAGATTAGGAAGATCGGAATTTGGTCAAGGCAAAGGTAGACAGTATCTTTTAGAAAACTGTAGAACTGAAGCTCACAAAAGAAAAGGCAAGGTTGTTGGAATTGATTGCATATATTGCCTCCGATTATAGAGTTAATTTACTGAATAACTGTAAATTATATTCCGGTTATTTTTTAAAGATAATTCTTCTCTCTCTCTCTCTCTCTCTCTCTCTCTCTCTCTCTCTCTCTCTCTCTCTCTCTCTCTCTCTCTCTCTCTCTCTCTCTCTCTATTTGTGTAAGTTGCGGGTCATTAAAAGAGCAGATTTGTGAAAATATACCTTCTTCCTCAGTAGAACTCAAGACTTATGCTATGAAGGATAATTTTTCATTTCTAGGCTAAATGAATGTAATTGTATTCACTGGGTAGCAGATAAGAAGCTCATACTTTCTGATACTTGAAGACGAATCTGGAATTCTTCACAAGGGCTACTAAGGCTATGTACTATGTATGCCTTTGAAATAACAACATGAATAAAAGTGATAAATGGGAGTCATATCTAAATGCACATGAAGCTAATAATGGGAGCTTAAGTAGTTTCTAAGACCACTATTTACATTGTCTAGTTAGCTGCTCATAGTGGTCTTAAATAGGTGTTTTGGGAAAAGGGAACTAAAAAATCTTAGCAAAGAACACAAGAAATGTAACTGTATGTAAGAGTCAAATCACCATACATTTAGAAAGATTTTCCTTCCTTTACCTGAGCGTGAATGACACTAACAGGATTTAAAGCCTTCGTTGATATGACCAAAAAGAAAATGCATCAGATTTATATAATTCCACGTTGTCTAAAGAAATTTGTCTTAACTATGCAAGAAACTTGTTGTTCGTACAGATCAAAGTTATTTAACTCGAAAAACATACAACAATGATTTCATGACTACCGTAATTCATATTGATAATTACAACTGTACTCTTTCACATGTTTTATCAGCTAAGACTAAAGCTATTGGTACCTGCTTTTACAGTCCATTTTTCATTTGCCGCTCTCCTCTTCTTACCCATTTTAGTTTCTGTAAAAGGATACTATTGTGCCGGCTTTGTCTGTCCGTCCGCACCTTTTCTGTCCGCACTTTTTTCTGTCCGCCCTCAGGTCCTAAAGACTACTGAGGCCAGAGGGCTGCAAATTGTTATGTTGATCATACACCCTCCAACCATCAAACATACCAAATTGCAGCCCTCTAACCTCAGTAGTTTTTATTTTATTTAAGGTTAAAGGTAGCCATAATCGTGCTTCTGGCAACGCAACAACACAGGCCACCATGGCCGGCCAAGAGTTGTATGTGCCGCGGCTCATACAGCAGCATTATACCAAGACCACCGAAAGATAGATCTATTTTCGGTGGCCTTGATTATACGCTGTACAGAAAACATTTCTTCGGCGCAATTTTTACTAATTTACTCTTGAAGTGGAATATTCAGTATTAACACTAGCACCTACGTCAAAAGACCAATGGACCTTGAATCTCCAAAATTAGATATATGACTCAAGACAATATTTTTATTGTAGATTTAGCTTATACAAAAACATAAAAGAGCCTATGATGGAAAGCTCATATGTGTACCACACTTACTGGATGAACTCGTCTAAAACTGATCTTCGAAGTAGGGAAGCTCTAACGTTACTAATTAAAGGATAAGGAACAGAATGTGAACCCCATGCCTGAGTTTTAAAATAGTTCACCCATACAGATAATAACATGACATCATCAGGATTTCTAGTTTTGACAGTAATCTCCCAGTGCCTCAAGTAATTGTCTTTGTTAAGGAGGTTATGTTTTCAAGTCGGCTTGTTCGTCTGTGTCTTAGAAGGATTACCGGAAAATGATGTGTGGATTTTACGAGAATTTCATCGATGGTGGGCCTTGTGTCAGGGAATAAGTGAGTAGATATTGGGAGAGATAGGAATATAACTTTTGAGAAAAGGATCCCCAAGGTATGTTGCACAGCTTTAACAGATTTTTAATGTTCCAAATGCCCTCGTTTAAGTTTTTCTTACCTACGAATGAATTGTTTTTGCTTCAACTTTGGCAGCCCTCCACATCATTCAGTCCGTTACCATTTAGTGAAAAATAACAAGGCATTAAAAATAGAAGTGTTTGTAAAGGTAAAGAAGATCAGAGATGTACTTGTTTGAAAGTACATTCAATAAAAATTAATCTTCTTACCTTTGTAAAAAGAAACAAAAATTACTTGGGAAGCTCATAAATAACACCTGTAAAGATTTGGAGTTAAAAAAAAAAAAGCTGTTTATGAGTCTATTACACTAATGAAGAAAAAATGGCAAGGAGAACTCGAAAAATGGCAAGGCATTAAAAATAGAAGCGTTTGTAAAGGTAAAGAAGATTAGAGATGTACTTGTTTGGAAGTTTATCTTCTTACCTCTGTAAAAAAACAAAAAAACAGTTACTTGGGAAACTCATAAATATCACCTGTAAAGATTTGGAGATAAAAAAACTGTTTATGAGTCTCTTACACTAATGAAGAAAAAATGATAAGGAGAACTCGAAATAGGACGAACCCTTAATGTGCCTCATATGCATCATAACATAAGTTTTTATTTGTTACACAAAACCACGATTCTGCACAAAATATTAAAATGTCGACTTTAAAATATAAAACCTTTTTCATTCGCGCAATTAAGAAGGGAATAAGTTTGACCTTGATTTACTTGTCTTAGTCGGTGTTCTTGTTTTTTTTTCCTATTGTATGAATCTTAATAAATTAGTTTTAGATTTCACCTCTAATTCTCCAAATTCAGAACTAATTGATTCCGTATGAAGAAAGACGACTTATTTCAACGAAAAATGTTATTTAAACTGAAATAAAGAAAATTGTTCCAATTTAGGGTTAAATTATTCTGAGTGATTAACAGTAAATTGACAGATTCTCTTACTAATTGAATGATGAAAAAATGAATAGATATTTTTATATTTTTACAAATTAGCTTGATAGTTTTTGATAAAAGAAACACTAAATAAGGTAAATAAGAAAAGAGACGATTCAAATTAATTTCCTATCCACAAAAATGAGTGATTAATAATAAAATATATCTTTGTCTGGTGAAATAGATTCCCCTTCTGTCTCTGGGGATTTGAAATGATAAAATACAATCAGATATGTTCTTTTATGATCGGTATGTAAATTAAATTAATATGGGTAAAACAGGGTCCAGTATTTATCAGGTAATACTGCACGTCATGAAAGTAGCGCTTGAAATATTATTTTGTAAAAAGAAATTGTATAAATAGCAAATAACATTGAATGATTCAGTATATATATATATATATATATATATATATATATATATATATATATATATATATATATATATATATATATATATATATATATAAAATCATCAGTGAAGGGCAGAGGACACAGATATACAAGCTGACTTTATTCCAACGTTTCGTAATTGATAATAAAGACTTCCACATTTTAGGCCATACCACCAACCCTCAAGACCTTGTTATCCTGGAATCACTTTTCATCAAACAACTTGTTCCGTCGTTAAACACTCACACGTCCTCCTCTCCTCTGTATTTATCCTGACTTGTGTTCTTTCTATTTATGTTTATGTTTAGTTTAAAGCTGTCACTCCTCTAGGTCGGTCCTTAATCTTTTGTTCTGTAACCCCTTTCACAGATGGTTTTCAATTTTAGTTTACTGTATATTCAGTTACCTTCATTTTACTGTAATGATTTTTAAAACTTTTGTTCTCTAATTTTAACGTTTGTGTACATTTGTGAAAATTTTGTATGAATAACTTTAGCCTTTATTTCTAGCTTTTATGATTTTACAAAGAATTTTATTTTCATATTTTAACAGCCCTGATGATGTAATTAATCCGATAATTACGAAACGTTGGAATAAAGTCAGCTTGTATATCTGTGTGTCCTCTGCCCTTCATTGATGATTTTAAGTATGGATTGACTCTGACTCCCTCACACTAATCTATATATATATATACATATATATATATATATATATATATATATATATATATATATATATATATATATATATATATATATATATCATATGTAATTGTAATAACCACAATGTCCTCTTGACTTCTCGAACTCTTCGTGCTTTTTGGATACGCGAAGAATTCGAGTTAAGAGGGCATTATGTAAATATATATATGCATATGGTAAAAAGTGACCAGTTGATTCTATATATATATATATATATATATATATATATATATATATATATATATATATATATATATATATATATATATATAGAATCACTGGTCACTTTTTACCAGATGCATATGTGGTTGTAATATATATATATATATATATATATATATATATATATATATATATATATATATATATATATATATATATATATATGGTGCACTGACTTTTGAGCGCATGACAAATCAGCGCCGACAATAGAGCACAAGACAGCTGAGCGCTGTAACGGTTGAGCGCAGAACTATATACCGTTTTAACAACTTTTCTGCTGTTTCACTACTTTCCCTATTGATATTTTTTTATCTTTTGGTTATATTTCCTAGATATTATTAAACAATTTTTAAATTAACTACTGCTGGTTAATAGTTCCTCATTGAGGGGTGGGTATAGTTCTCAGCTAGCACGCTGTTGGCCCAGCGTTCGATTCCCCGACCGGCCAATGAAGAATTAGAGGAATTTATTTCTGGTGATAGAAATTCATTTCTCGTCATAATGTGGTTCGGATTCCACATTAAGCTGTAGATCCCGTTGCTAGGTAACCAATTGGTTCTTAGCCACGTAAAATAAATCTAATCCTTCGGGCCAGCCCTCTCTAGGAGAGCTGTTGATCAGCTCTGTGGTCTGGTTAAACTAAGGTATACTTAGCTTAACTTTAACTGCTGGTTATTATAGCATTTACTATACCACTAGGAGGAACGATTATTATGTTATCAAATCTTAGCATAATTTTGCGTTTCTGATGCTCAAGTGTCAGCGCTCAAATGTTACTGCGCTCAATTGCCTTGCTCTCTATTGTCGGCGTTCTTATGTCGGCGCCCAATTCTCTTACGCTCAAACGTTGGTTCATGATATATAAATATAATGTATATAAATATATATATATATATATATATATATATATATATATATATATATATATATATATATATATATATATATATATATATATATATAAATATATATATACACATGTATATATTATATATATATATATATATATATATATATATATATATATATATATATATATATATATATATATATATATATATATATACATGATATTATATATATATATATATATATATATATATATATATATATATATATATATATATATATATATATATATATATATATATATATATATATATATATATATATATATATATATATATATATATATATATATATATATATATATATATATATATATAGAGATAGAGAGAGAGAGAGAGAGAGAGAGAGAGAGAGAGAGAGAGAGAGAGAGAGAGGTTATACATGTGAAATAGAAGTGGATTGATATGATAATTTCCTTTCTAATGGTAACACACCTACTTATAACAATGGTGCTACTAGTATAGTTGTAATATATGGCACTTTTTAATGTTAATAAGTTACTAGCGTTGATGTTACACATGAAAGATGTGTGCTGAGACAGGAAAAATAGGTTAATAATTAAAGGGACCTTCAAGAAATCTTAAAGTTACTTTGCCACCCGCATCACATCACGGAAGCACTGGTCTTCCTTTGTCACTTACTTTAATTCCATCTTTATTTCTTTTGTGGTCACTTACTACTGATACCAGACTTTTCAGCTATTGCTTTCTCTTGTTTTGAGGTTTTAGCCTTTAAAGTTATTAGATGATACTATTCGTTTTGTATTTCTCTTGAAATTTTAAGATTTCTTCTCTTTATCGGTCGATTCCATGCCAAGAATCGATGCTCAAGAACTTTTCACTCTCTAATAAGTACCATAAGCTTTAAAGTGGTTTCAGCACAGCCTCTCAAATATCTGATTTCATGCGAAACCTATACATCACTTTTCTCGCATACCGGCCGCTTAATGGCCGAAAACTGCACTGAGATATGGCCAGTTTATTCTAAAACGAACATCAACCAGAGGATTTTCTTTACGTAGACACATTCCGACGATGTTATGAGGTGCTGTTAAATCAGTCTGTATTAGGACCTTTGAATGTAAATTGTTCATGCTCTCATCCAAGCGTTGGCTTTTAAGTTTTCTGTAAAAGAAAACTATTGAAATGGTTTTGTCTGTCCGTCCGCACTTTTTCTGTCCGCTCTCAGATCTTAAAAACTACTGAGGCTAGAGGGCTGCAAATAGGTATGTTGGTCATCCACCCCCCGGTCATCAAACATACCAAATTGCAGCCCTCTAGCATCAGTAGTTTTTAGTTTATGTAAGGTTAAAGTTAGCCACGATCGTGTGTCTAGCACCGACGAGTCCAATTCCGGAGACGTCGCCGACGCACATTCACTTGACCGCCTCTGGGGAGCAACTGAGCACTGTGCGGTCGTAGCTGAGAGTTTCATACTGCAGCACATCGAGAATTTCATATAGCATTATACGATGTACAGAAACTCGATTGTGCCGAAGAGACTTCGGCGCATTTTTTACCTGTTTAAGTACAGCTTAACGTCAAACCCAGAAAATTCTTCTCACTTCAACAGATTTCGGTCAAATACCTGTATATCCTGAATAGAGGAGGTTTTGCTGCCTAAAAATGTCCTATTTTCCTCTCTATGAAAAAAATGAAAGCAGGGCATGTACATACCCTGTCATTTTGCAGTAACAGATAAGTTTATTGAAAATATCTACCCCTTGTTATTGAAATGGAAATTGTTCAATTTTCATCGAAAGAATATGCAAAATGATTTCCTCTAATGGACAAAGGGTAATATGTCCGTTACTTTACTTTTCAAGAAACTTTTTCCGTCAATCCCAATGTAGCAGCGGGCATTAGCCCCAATTTTTTCTTTGTAATCTGCTGCATTAGCAACTAATAAATGAGCACAGTCAATAATTATTTGCTTTTAAAAGAAGTTAAAAAAAACCACCTTTAAACAAAAGTCATATCATCTAATTATAATCACAATGAATATATATATTAATAAATATATATATAATATATATATATATATATATATATATATATATATATATATATATATATATATATATATATATATATATATATATATATATATATATATATATTTATATTATATATAGTATATATATATATATATATATATATATATATATATATATATATATATATATATATATATTGAGAATTTATCAAAATTGTATGTATAAGCTTTTGAATAATATTCTGTATAGGAGTTATATATATAGTCAAGGGCCGTGATTGTATTGAATAATATATAATTAGGATATTTTTTTTTTGGCAATTTTAATGATGATGATAGGAATATTTTACAAAGGTAAGAGTCTATAGAAAAGGATTTATAGATAATTTCTGTACACACCGAACAAACAATGTTCAGCAGGCTAGTTCTCATAACACGATATTTTATTTCTAAAACAGAGAAGGCAGACGAATAAGTAAGAGGACTTTCGTAATATCGTTATAAAATCAAGTCTGAATGAAACTAAAACCCAGAATTAGTTTGTTGAAAAAGGGTTTTTTTGTTTACGCAATTTTATTCATTTGCAAAGTCCATTTCATTAATCGCAATCGATAAAAACCGTGAAAGGTTTAATGGAAATTATGATGAGTCAAGAGTCTATAGAAAACGGCAAAAATGAATAGACCATTTTCTACGAATTTTTCCCTTCCAGATTTGACAGTTTGATTATCTTCATAAACGTTCATTTTATTTACTAAAAACAGAGAAGCGCAGACGAATAAGAGAGACAGCCAGTAATGGAATGTGCATTTGGGCTACGGTAGTTAAACTAGTTTTCATTGTTATGCACTGGACAAACTTTTAGATTGAATAATCTTGGTAGGCTAACTCAGTTTGTTGAATAACTGGAACTCATAATACATTGTTGTTTGTTACTGAATGAACTTTTCATTTACAAAGTCCATTTCATTAATCGTAGACTTGATAAAACTCTGTAGCCCCTGAATAATATTATGCAATATATATTTCTTGAAAGAAATGCAGTTAATGTTGTACATATAAAGTAAGAATGAATTATGCATTTTAGCTGATCAGACATCTCTAAGAATATCGTCCGAATGTTGATTAGCTTCATCATTTATCTTTAAAACTTTACTTTAGATATAAAATTATAAAGAAATACAAGAAGAGGAAAAAGAAAGCCAATATTCGTAATATACATTATATTAGTTCGCGACGTCACACTCACAGCACAATATCATAAAATTTTCCTATGATTTATCACACACTCTTATTAACCACTTCCAGCCCATAGTTCTCATATCAAGGGTTACCAGTGAAAATTTCTTAATACTGTTGTATTAGCGTTAGTTCAAACCATCGCCCTGTTATTGTGGCGTGTTGACCTATGATCCTTTAAATGAAGTTACATTTAGTTCTATAGTTCTTGCCCAGGTCATGATATTCATCTACGATGTCACAATCATGTGTGTGTTGTCTCAGGTTCCAACTTATTTTATATATTGTATATATATAGTGGGTAATATATATATATATATTATATATACCTATATATATATATATATTATATTTGATCCCGATATATAGTCAGAAATTTATTTCTATTCCATATCGATTCTAAATACAAATGATTCGTGAGGGATTGATGATTTCTATCTTATTCAATTGTTGGCCGTGTGGTTAAAATCACGTCATAAGTCCTGAGTTCTTGTCTTCCGTGGTTCGAGCCCACGAAATGAACTTGTTATCAACTAAAAATGGGTCATATGAAAATATATTATTTCTGAGGTAGAGCGAATTGTTGGGGACGTTTGTAAATGCTTGTATATGAATCATGGTGATGTGATAAAAATTCATTCATAATATGGCTTGCATTACATGGTTAACAGAGGTATATTGATTCTAAATACAAATACCTGAGTTCGACAGGGATTTGTGGGTAGGAGTCGGTTCTACTTATACCTTTGTTGGCCGTTGCGTCACTGGCCCAGTTCTTGTCTTCCGTGGTTCGCTCCACGAGACGACGAACTTATTATCAACTAAAAAATTCCACCTGAGAGAAAATATATTATTTCTGGTAGAGCGAATTGATCCTATAAAGGACGTTTGTAGTCATAATATATATATATATATATATATATATATATATATATATATATATATATATATATATATATATATATATATATATATATATATATATATATATATATATATATATATATATATATATATATATATATATATATTTTTTTTATTTTTTATTTTTTTTACGTATTTCCATGGGTTTATGGTATTCTACAGGCCTGCAACGGAAACTTTATTTAATTGGCCTTGGAATTCTGACTTGCGTAAAGGGAAATCGTAAAAAAAATAAGAAAAAGGGGA
>NC_089742.1:77238624-77288624 GCF_040412425.1 Macrobrachium rosenbergii | reverse complement strand
ATATATATATATATATATATATATATATATATATATACACAAATATATATATATATATATATATATAAATTTTATATATATATATTATAATATATATATATATATATATATATATATTATATATATATATATATATATATATATATATATATATATATATATATATATATATATATATATATATATATATATATATATATATATAATGACAATTAACGAACTAGGTGATAAGTACTGAAAGCTTCATGACTTTTATATTACATTCTTTTTTTGAAAGGAGTCATAAGCAAATGCAGACATACGAGGCAAAATATGAATGTGCATGAATCAGTAATGACGAACAACTCGCAAATACCAGATTATTTTGGTTGCATCCCCTACTGCTGTCAACATCGTTTCTGTACTATGAGTTACAGCAAAGCTCACATATGAAAATACTTTTGAAAGCTCTTAGTGCGAGTGACCGCGTGGGGATAGGTTTGAAGAATTGAAGGCATTTTGATATTTCGATACATTATAAAGTTTTCATTAGGAAAGTAAGTCAAATGAGATTAGATATAATTGATTTCATATCTTTTATCTTCAAATTAAAGAAAAGAGTTAGTATCTCATTGCAGAACATTCTTTAATTGTCATATTTCGAAATACAATGTAATGTATTATGCATACGTTCTTATATCCATACAATAACAGTAGCTATATTGATAAGGATAAAGAAGTTGCTAATTCAAGACCATACAAATTTGCCTCATATATTTATGTTTGTTAGGTTAAAGTTAAAAAACTACGTACATAAACAAAAAAGGAAATTTACAGTAAAAAATTATATATATAACCAAAATCTGTTGTGCAGATAAAGCAAAAAATAATGTCAAAATAAATCAGCTTTTGAAATATTATACCTATCTCATTCAACATTCATAGTCGAGCAAACATAATTGTTTTTATATTGGCAGCGGGAGATAAAGGCAGTTGATAGACGTTCCCTATTATAACCGTTATCGATGGCTCCGACGCGATGAGAAACCAGCCACGTACTCCATCTAAAAAAATGAGTTTGGGGAATAAGAGTTTTATTCTGAAATTTCGTTTCATTTGTGTGTTTGTTTTTGGTTGTGTGTGGGTCTTTTTTTTTGGGGGGGGGCGGTCACTGTGTACATCCCTTACTAAGATATTATTGTGAAGAAGTATTCTTGAAAACAAAAACATTTCCAGGTTATTAACTAATAAAATTATGTCAGTTTGCACAAGTTGACAACTAAAACCCATCTGTTCCAACACTCCGTTGCATCCCGTCAAACGAGTACTTCTCCAGGCTCAGGGATTTTGTACCAAGTCATTTCCTATTTACGCACCCCTTTTTCCTAACAATCGTCATCCATGTTTTTTTTGTGCGAGCAAAACAGTCGCAGATCCTTCAATCCGTCTATTAACTAACACTACGTTCTTTCACATCTTACATTCATATGCGCTGCCCTCTCATACTTTTTACTCTACTATACATCGCAGTTTACTTCCACTGAGGAATATGCATCAAAATACCGCATGCATCAGGTAAAATGCGTTCGTAGTCATGAATAAATGTATAAATCTGTGAATAAATGAGTATGAATATTTGATCCGCGGATATGGTCATAAATACAAGAACTTGTTTTTACATGACTGGTCGCATTTGTTCGATGTACACAAGAGAAGTGATGGATAAGATGGATAATCTATCACTTTGTAAGTTCCGATGCGTGTATTTCAAAAAGTATCATGATTAACATGAAGATACACAGTCACATATTCGCGTACATATAAAGAGCTATATAATTTTTATTTATATACATGTATATTAAAGAAAATATTTTATTATTGTATCATGTTTTGATGCTCTGTGAGGTACTTTCATACAAAGCAAACCTCCATACGGAAGTGCAGCTGTAGATCTTGGATGCAATACACACAGGCGCGCGCACACACACACACACACACACACACACACACACACAAACACACACACACACACACACATATATTATATATATATATATATATATATATATATATATATATATATATATATATATATATATATCTAGCTTCTTATTCGATGGGTGTATTTACTATTTAACTTTCTCCGCTCTTATGTTAAAAAACAGGTTATTTTCATATGTAGTTCTTTCCATGTTTTTTTTTTTATAGTCATAGCCTTTTTTTATATTATTTCTTTCCTTGGCTGATTTACGAACTCCTGAGATTTCTAAAATTGAAATTATTCTTCTTCTTCTTCGCTTAACGTGCTTTTATCCCATTTTTCATATGGGGTAAGCACGATGCCTTCTTTCGAAGGACTTTGATTTGGCGTTGGGGTAGACCGTATGACTGTAATAAATTTATCTGTACACTTATATACTGATATGTTTTATAAGTTGTGTCGTTTGGTTAAGTTGTTTATTTTTTTTTAATTACATAAATTTTATTCATTTCCCTAAGCAAGCAAACATTCCAGATAATTTCCATTTCTCTGTCTCTCTCCAGTTCTAATCAATTATCGACAAGATTCTTCCTCGAAAGTTGAGTGGCAGTATTATATATTTTTAAGAAAAACGATATTATCTCTCCCACTTTATGATTTTCATGTTTTCTCAGACACATTTATGTTTGTCCTTTATCAAATGGAGGCAGAATTCACGACAAGCTTCTCTGAAAAGCCTCATTTTGCTTCCTTCCATGTTAAACTTACATTATTGTAACCACTTTTTAAAATCAGAGTATGGTGTTTTATGTTAGGTTATGTAAACACTGTTGTAATCTCTTGAAGTCGATAAGAGCGACCTGCATCATCAAAAATATCGCTATTTGAGAGGTGATCACAAACCAGTTATAGTGACTTGTTGGTATTGGTATTCACTGGTTACTAAGAGTCTTGGCGCATATTCATTTAGTGTAAGTGTCTGGAGTGAAAGTCTACTGAAGATTAACGATGAACTTTATAAAGCTTTATATATTGAATTAATTGAAAATAAAAGTGTGTTTCCGTTTCACATAGGAATCATGATTAAAAATAGAGCAAAGAAGTATGACGAAGGAGGGTGTTTATATATATATATATATATATATATATATATATATATATATATATATATATATATATATATATAAATTTTATATTTATAGCAATGTGTCCATAATATCGAAATTCACGCTAAAATGGAACACTATGTGCAAGGGGACATATATGTGTCCCCACGATTCCAATTCATTTATCACTTATAAACTTTAATGTGATGTGTGAATCTGTTTTATTTGTTTCCTCTGATTGTATATGACTGTATGCATTAATGTGTGGCGTGTATCCATGTTTTTTTATTTGGACGATATTTTTGGGGAGGCCCTCAAACTCCGTTTTCTGAAATATAGCAGCTTACCTGGGTGCTGCCTTAAAGGAGATAGAGCAGGCGAACGAGCGCAAAGGTTACCTCTGGTCAGCAATTAATAATATCTTTTTTTATCTTAACTTTTTTCTTGTATCAACATACTTTTTTCCTTTTATTTATAAGGCAATATTGCTAGATGACCTCGACTAACAATCTTGTGTTAGATAAATTATACCAGGAAAAGAGTCGTAATTTCCATAGTTTTCCTTTCTGCATTGTTGTATTGTTTCAACTGCTTTGCAAATTGGACAATAGTTTTCCATGCTGTCTATCTATTCATATATCTACGTATCTATATTTGAAACGCGCACACACACACATTATATATATATATATATATATATATATATATATATATATATATATATATATATATATATATATATGTATATATATATATATATATATATATATATATATATATATATATATATATATATATATATATATATATATCTTCCTTACCAAGATTCGAGCATGACAGTAACTTTGTCTGCTCAGCCATCAATGTTCACACACACAAACATATTTATATATATATATATATATATATATATATATATATATATATATATATATATATATATATATATATATATATATATATATATATTATATATATTTATATATTTGTATTTTTTTTCCTCTAATTTAAAGCTTATTTTAGGTAAGATATGGAACTAGCCTTAAGCCTTTTGTCTCTATGACTTGTACTTGGGGATCATGCGTCGAGGGTATTAAGAAGACTATCCATTATTCTAATGATTGTGGTGTATCGATGAAATTAACAGCTAAACACTCTGTGATAGGATAGTAAGACAACTTGAAATAAATATGTTCCATAATGTAGGAAGTTGGATTAATGAAGAGGAGAAGAGATTGTACTTTGATAATAGTGTATGTCTTGGTCAACTAGTTGAAGGAAAAGAATTGGGAATCAATTTTGTTGAACTGAACTATAGAGCTGTTAAAGACTCTCTCTCTCTCTCTCTCTCTCTCTCTCTCTCTCTCTCTCTCTCTCTCTCTCTCTCTCTGACGTCATGCAGTCTAATTATATTAGCCGGAGTGAAGGAGTTCATATTTTTAGTTCTGGATTTCCTCCGTAATTATATAATTCACTTATGTACACACCTTTCGCTCGAGAAACTCCAAGTTCTTTTCCCTTAGTTTCTTTCTGCTGATATACTACTTTTCATGCAATATTGCAAGGGAAACTACCAGTGAAATGATACTACTGTCATCATGTTTCTGTTCATGCACAGTAGAGATTTCTTGCGTTTTCATGACTTGCTTTCGAATGTTTCTCTATATAAGGCAATTTGACTTGTTGTATTTTAATTATCTCTCTCGTAATTATTACGAATAGTGATGTTACGCGTGTATTGTAACGATCGTTTTTATTTAAGTAAAATCTCTGTCCCTTTCATTCTCTCTATAATACATACATACATACATGCATACATGAATATATGTATGTATGTATGTATGTATATATATATATATATATATATATATATATATATATATATATATATATATATATATATATATATATATATATATATATATATATATATATATATATATATATATATATATGTATATATATATATATATATATATATATATATATATATATATATATATATATATATATATATATATATAAATATATATGCAATATTTGTGAGTGAATGTGAAACCACATGTACAATAGCAATTAGCCTTCCGTACCAATTGTTGTAATTCATGTTTTATATAAAATTTATATAACATTCATTTATCAAACTTATTACGCTAAGTATACTTGAAACTTTTTCTCTTCATAGTGATAGTGGCCTAGTATTTACATAAAATATAAAATTATTGTGAAATCACAGGCATACCACGAGTAATCGTCTATAATAAACTCATATTTTCTTAAACAGGATTTCTCGTTCGTCTGACTTAAGACGCTCAATTTCTTACAGTTCTTCTCAGAAACTATACTATCAAAGTTTTCTTATCATTCAAAATAAAAGTTATCATTTTGAATCATTAAGGCTTCATCATTTTTTCCACTCTGTATCAATCATTTCCTGTGGCATCCGCGGGGATGCATAGGGCCTTGATGAATTCACGCCACCACATTCTTTCCTGGGCTAACTCCTCAAGATCTCCCCAACACTCGTCTCCTGCTTCCCGCCTCATTGCCCTTAACCATGTCTCCTTTGGCCTACCTCTGCCTCTTCTACCAAGGGCAACCCACCCGGGTGTATGTATCTCGTACTATTCCCTGTCTTCTATACACATGGCCCAGCCACTTCCAGCGTGAGAACCTAACATACTCATCGACCGGCTGCACTCCCGTTACTTCTCTGTTTCTGTTATTTGATATCCTATCCCTTCAATTAATTCCTAATATTCTTTTGAGTGCCTTATTTTCAAATGCTAAGAATTTATTATCCAAAGTCACTGCACTGTATCATGACTCATGCCCATAAGTCAAAATACTCCTAACCATTACCTTATAAATTTTGATTTTTGTATGCACAGAAAAGTTGCTATTATTCCAAATATTTTTAAGCAATCCTGCCTGATGAGCCTTTTTTAATTTTTCCATAAATTATGTTCTCAGAGAACCATCCTGATCTAAAAAAGTACTTAAATATTTAAACTTATCCACTTGCTTTACAACCAAGTCTTCAATTAGACAATCTTGTTCATTTTCAATATTCTTATTCATGATTTCAGTTTTCCCACTATTAATAACCAACCCAACCTTTCGACCTTCACTCAGTAGATAATCCATCACACTCTACATCTTTTCTGGTCCCTCACAGATCAAAACCATATCATCAGCATAATCCAAGTCAAGAAGTTTCACATTTTTTCCCAGAGTATACCTTCTCATAACGTAATCTACGACCAATACAAACAACAGAGGAGACAGAATGCTACCCTGAATCACACCAGACTTGACTTCAAATGGATCACTCAAACACCTATCAACCATCACTTTACAAGATGTGCCCTCATGCATGTTCATGATAACCGTCAAGAAACTTTTCCGGTATTCCATAATGCCTCATGGTTTTTCCCATAGTCCTTCTCGAAATACTATCAAGAGCCTTTTCAAAATCAACAAAACAAATACTTAACGGAGTTTTCATTTCATTTGCTTGTTGCGTTACATGCCTAACTATGAAGATCTGATCACTGCAACCCCGCCCCTTTCTAAAACCGGCCTGTTCATCCCTCAGGATACAGAATACCATCAACCTATTCAAAATTACTCTACAGAAAATTTTCAAGGCTACAGGTGACAAAGTGATTCCCTTCCAATTACCACACCTACTCAGATCTCCTTTCTTTGGAACTTTAATGATCAAACCATTCTTCCAACCAAATGGTATTATCCCCGTCACCCATATCTCATTGAATAATATCTTCAAGACAAATACTAATCTGTCCTCCCCCACTGTAAACATTTCCGGGAATAAACCATCCTCTCCTGGTGCCTTATAATTCTTTAACTGTTTCATTGCCTTAATTACTTCTTCTAGCCTGATCTTACCTTCATCAATATTTAAATCTTCCTGAGCAGGCGGTATATCCTGTTCTGGGGGACTGGTCTATTAAGAACTGTCTCAAAGTGCTCTTTCCATCTATTTCTGATTTCAACATCTTTGGTCAATAAATTACCTTCCATATCCCTGACTGGCATATCCCTACGCTTACCAGCACTACCAACCAGCTCTCCAATCGCTTTAATTGCCATTCTTTGACCCTGACCATCATTTTTATTAATTATTTTTTCAGTTTCCACAACCTTTTCATTAACAAATCTTCTTTTATCTCTCTTAGTTAGTATTTTAACTTCTGAATCCAAGCCCATACATGCCTCAAATCCCTCATTCGAGCAGCCCATTATTGCAGTGTAGTGTATTCAGTAGCAGATATGAATGTTACATCATTATAAAGTTCTGAAATAGGTTTTGAATTACCACACTGAAATAGGAACTGAGGAAACATGTCACGTAAGATTCATAAGACCGTAAGTCTTATGCGATAATTTTCAAACCGATTGCAAGAGCTAATTGATTTCAACATTTACCGATTGCAAGAGCTAAACTGATTTCAACATTTGGGGATAAGGAGATAGTAATAATAATATGTATGTGCGTGTCGGGGGCGGTCGTGTTGGAGCTCTCTCTCTCTCTCTCTCTCTCTCTCTCTCTCTCTCTCTCTCTCTCTCTCTCTCTCTCTCTCTCTCTCTCTCGTATTTTACCAAAGAAGAAGGGATTTTCCCCTTGGTGATTATACCTCTCATAGAAAGCAATTTGTTAATAGTGTTCCTCCGTAATACCCGGCGTGTAAGCCGGATAGTGTTGTGTAATTGCAGGTATATTAATCTACATTCTACTCCAATCGGTGCCTTCGAAATTTTTCAAGTTACAACTTCTCGAAGCCTATTGGTCCTGGGAAATGGGTACAACAGTGCTATGTATGTGTTAGTGCTTGGCCCTCCCTTTACAACAAGAATGTCATCTGACCAACCTCCAGCCGTCGTGTCAGTGCCAGTGTTCCTGGCAGTGTTATCCTATAAACAAAGTGAGACTACTCTCTCGATTTTTAAATAATTTCGTTGAGTAACAAAGTAACATAAAAAAAATCTGTGTATGTAACGTTGAAACTAAGGCGAAAATGATCTCTTTATTTGATGAAAGTATCATAAGAAAATAAGGACAAATTATTTTTAAAGTATTCGGTAGATCTTAGAACTAATTTCCCGACTGAGTAATTAAAACAGGCATCATTCACTGAAATCTTCGAAATGCGTTTTATTTCTATATACCATTTTGTCTAACTTCAAGTTATAATGTCAAATATTTTTTTATTCGTCTTGCTTTCTTTGATTGTTATATTTTTTTGCATATCTATAATTAAAATATGGTCATTATAGCACATGTATATATAATAACGTTATTCATGTAGCAGGTAATTTTTTTTTTTTTATATTTACTGCTGTGGAATCGAAAACATGATTTAAGTCAAACATTTCCTTTTGGGGCATACAGATTGTCCTTCTTAGTATTAAGTATTAGTGAATGTTGATAAATTACAGCCAAGAAATAAGGCTTAGTCAAGAGAGACCAGTCGTACAAGATTGAATTTGCATTGCAAATGATTCGAGTTCTCTTTCTCTCACCAGACAATTCCTGAGCTTTTCCACTGTTCGGACCTAATGTTATTTCACCTTTCCTTTGGGGCCAAGTGCATTAAGTCTTTAAAATTTCAACCTAAAAAGACACAAGGGTGGAAGTACACTGCGAATTCAACTCTTTTATTTTTCCATGAAGACCTGAAAGAAGTTTCGGACTTGGGAACAGTGAAGCTACAGATGAAGAGAGTGAACTGGCTGTGAAAGTTACAAGGTGGATTTTTAGCTGTATTATATTTCAGTTTTATGTTTTTTTTTTTAAAGAGCTTCAAATATTGCCTCGATTATGCATAATTTTTTCAACGATTTTTAATTTTCGGAAAAGAAAACTATTGTGCCGGCTTTGTCTGTCCGTCCGCACTGTATTCTGTCCGCACTTTTTCTGTCCGCCCTTTTTCTGTCCGCCCTTTTTCTGTCCGCCCTCAGATCTTAAAAACTACTGAGGCTAGAGGGCTGAAAATTGGTACGCTGATCATCCACCCTCCAATCATCAAACATACCAAATTGCAGCCCTCTAGCCTCAGTAGTTTTCGTTTTATTTAAGTTTAAATTTAGCCATAATTTTGCGTCTGGCAGCGATATAGGCCAGGCCACTACCGAGCCGTGGTTAAAGTTTCATGGGTGGCAGCTCATACAGCACTATACCAGACCACGGAAAGATAGATCTGTTTAAGGTGGCCTTGTTTATACGATGTACAGAAAACTCGATTGCGCTGAAGAAATTTCGACGCATGTTTTACTTGTGTTCAGTAGTAACTTGATCGCATGTTTTTCTATTATTTTTATCTTTTCAGCGTTATACAAGATTACGAACGCTTAGTTTATACAGAAAGTTTAATTAGGTTTCAGTTATGCGAAGCTCAATCCCTGGAATCTAAACATTGACCATTTATCCTGCTTTGATGTGTAGCGTTTTATCACCGCTATTCATATAAAAAGCTCACTTTTTTTGAGACCCTTTCTTGCCAAGTTTTGGAATTCTCTAGTAGAACACATCTGTTTTCCCTCACCCCTCTTAGCGTTGTTTCACTCTTTAGTAGATTTTCTTCCTTTCTTTTTCTGATTTATTTTTTTCGGGCCCCGGCTGGAAAAGGGCATTAGGTTGCCTTTCTACAAGCCTTGACAATTTAAAACAAATATAGATGCTCTATATATTAAATATCCTTTGACTTCTGCATTCGACATTTGGATTAATATATTTCATTCTTGAACAATCGCTTTATTTCCGTTCCTCAACGAAGTATATTACTGCAGCTATATGGTCTTTAGTCTCCTCTATCTTATATAATATTTCCTTTCACTTTGGGCGAGTAAACTGTGTTACTCTGATTAGAAATGTAAAAAAAATTTCCTAGTAGCCAGTGTTGTCCTTTGTTCAGTATAAGCGTACAGCATTTTGCCCCAAAATTTATTTGAACTTTTCTTCAACTCTAAGTAATTTCATATTTAATATTGCGCTCCATGTGATCTGCAAAGACTCTCATGGTGACTCCTCTGATATCCACTCTTACCTCAGCTGCATAAAGCTGACAATTCCCAAGGAAATGGGTGTTGTCTTTTCCTCCATGCATATTCGTTTATTCTTTTCCATTTTACCAATGTTCAGGCTGTTTTTGTGCTTGAAATCTCGTCTCGGTTTGTTTGCATGTTGGTATTATAACGCCTTGAAAAGAATATTTATACAACTTCTTTAAAACGTGAGTAATCAACAGCATATTTAACCTGGAAATTTCTGTGAAAGGCAACAGATATCTAAAACAGTAAGTAATGGCTATTAATCCACAAAGGGCTGGTCTTGGATAATCAGAGAAATGAATGAGTCACTTTTCACCCATGTAAAAAGCGACACTCAAGTCTGCGTATAAAGTGAAATTTTCCAAGCTCAACACTATATAGTATCATTTAACTAGGGAAACTTCTCAACTCATGTGAATCGTAAAAAACAAATAAAAACTTTATAGAGTGTGACTAAAGCAAACACTCAGCCTTCCTAGAGTAGGCTTTGTGTATGAACTGTCAGTAATGCCGGTTTAACTCACACAGCAAGTTTACGTAAATTCAATACTTTCATATGTTTCTACATATCTGCAAGAATGAAAAAATAAAGTCTCTGCATCATTGTTTTAAAGATATTTTAAATGTAATTCTCAGAGCAGCCGCGTACTTTTGTAATTGAAATGTTAGAAACATTTTTCCTCTAAATGAGCCTAAAAAAAACTATGGAAATATTATTATGATAATGAGCATTTGAACTTCGGGAAGCTTTTTGTCTTACACACAAGATGTGCGCGTGAGATTAATTAAGAAATTTTCTTCCTATATCAACGATTTCCAGGTCGTTAGCATCACATCCGATCAACGCCCTCGAAATGAGAGATCAAATATCCAGTTTGTAAAGAAAAGGGCTATTAATTAATTTCCCCCTTTTTTCTTGGATAGCTCAGTAACTCGTCGTATTCAAAGCGTTGTGAACATTCAAATTTTTCCGATACTGGGTTGACTTTTATCATGAAAATGTATACAGTAATTAGTTACCAATATTTATTTCTTCATTTCCTGCAAAGGGTGTTTTTTTTTATATGTATTCAGAGTTCATAATAGTTTTCTTTCTCTTTTAAATCGTGTGAGATGGGCAACTATTCATTTGAAGAGAGATCTGGAATGAACTACTCTTCCACTGAACATATATTATTCAAATATTTATGGATTAGTGTATCTACACCATAAAGACGATGAAATTTAAATAAATTACTACCGTGGACCTTTTCTTTAATGAAAGAGAGCTCTGAAGGATTTACATAGCAGTTATTAAAAAGTTCATCCCTCCTGGATTTGGTCTGGATTTGGTCTAAACTGTAAGGACCATTGTCAAAAAAGTAAAATTACCACTTTTAACAATCGTTCATAAAAAAATTTGCTAACAATACAGAGTGAGCTAATATTTTAATAACGTAAAAAAACTATCATCGCTGTAGGTAACATACTTTGTTTCAACCCATCTTTCCCCGAAAAATTAATATTCGTTACATGTGGTCATGACAACATTGCGGGATATACTGCCCCAGACAGAGGATGAGAGAAAAATAACAGAGGAAGAATAACAAACGAATGCTTATGAGCGAGACGAGAGAGAAAGAGAGAGAGAGAGAGAGAGATAAGGAGTGCAGAGAGAGAGAGAGAGAGAGAGAGAGAGAAATAAGAGAGAGAGAGAGAGAGAGAGAGAAACAAACGAGA
Organism: Macrobrachium rosenbergii; assembly: GCF_040412425.1. NCBI lineage: Eukaryota > Metazoa > Arthropoda > Malacostraca > Decapoda > Palaemonidae > Macrobrachium > Macrobrachium rosenbergii. The sequence goes on along the minus strand of NC_089742.1, from coordinate 77,276,765 downwards.
GAAACAATGGGAGAGGGAGAGATGGAAATAACGGCGATCCTGTTGTCGTAAAGCCTCCTGTTATAGGACTAAGCCTCGACTTTTTCAGACTTGATTAATTGACGAAATTCATTACTTTTCATATAACAATTTTAACTCTAAATAATATACCAACCCTTTCATAAGTTCATAGGTTCCAACTTCTTTTATGACTTTTGCGTCCGAACTCCTAATGTTCTGGACTCTCACTCGAAAGACCGGGGTTCGGTCTCGTTGTGAGGCAGAAATTTATTACTGTTAAACAGGTTCCCATGTGTTCATTTCCGTATTTTGTATAAATAATATGTATGTATATATATATATATATATATATATATATATATATATATATATATATATATATATATATATATATATATATGTATATATATATATATATATATATATATATATATATATATATATATATATATATATATATATATATGTATATGTATATATACATATATGTGTATATATATGTATATATATATATATATATATATATATATATATATATATATATATATATATATATATATATATATATATATATATATATATGTATATATATATATATATATATATATATATATATATATATATATATATATATATATATATATATATATATATATATATATATATATATATATATATATATATATGTGTATGTGTGTGTGTGTGTGTGTGTGTGTGTGTGTGTGTGTGTATAACATATGTATGTATATTGTCACGATGCTTTCCAAGTACCTGGTTATTACACAGCTAATCACAAAATTCAAAGTTTTTTAATGCTGTGATTAATGCTAATGTTTCTTTTTCGATTGTTGAATAAGTTTTCTGATGATTTTTCAACTTTAAAGACATAAAACTCACTGGATACAGAATACCGTTGTCATCTTCTTGAAGTAGAACAGCTCCAATTCCACAGTCGGATGCATCAACTTGTATCACAAACTTTTATTGAAGTCTGGGGCTTGAAGCACTGGTCTTGAAGTTAAAATGGCTTTAACCTTCTCAAATGATTCTTGACATTTTTTACTTATATCACAGGTCCATTGCTAATTTTAGAAATTGAAAGTATAGCATTTTCAACACTTGAACATTTTATCATGGAAGAATTTACATTGACAAAGAGGCAGTGCAGTAAATGAATATCACGCGACTCTTGAACAGAAACGTTGGCTCTGAATCATGGCTTGTAGTTTCTTGAACGTCATCACTTGCTTGAAATGTTAACCTCGATATTTCTTCCTTATACCAGTGCAAACCGAATCCAGGCCTTGCCAGCAAGAACCTAGCTCCGAAATCAGGATTGGTGTTTCTCCTCTTTAGATACCATTCCTCGCGGTGTCTCTTCCAGCTTGTGAATTGAATCTGTAGGTAGCTGCAGACCTATGTACGTGACCTGGCTTTAGAAACTATTTTTTTAGCAAGACAAAATCAAAATTTTGGACTGTTATTATATACAAAGCCAATGGGATGAAGTATTTATCTCACGAAACTGATGCCTAAACAGGGGCATGGAACCTGCGCTATTGGCGTCGTCAGTATACTGACACCTCTGCTTTCTCTTTCAAGTCTTACCTCCAGAGTGTTCGGGCAGTCGTGGTCTGTTGCTGTCCGATCTCCCCGGGTTTTCACATGCTACAAATAATCTCATTGCTTTGAGAGTTGAGGTTTTGGAGACGTGCCTTATGCTTAATTCCTCCTGCAGATTGAAATAAGGGGTAAGCCTGAGTTCACTTAATGTATCTGCAAGCCACAGGGGAAGTGGTGTATGCCCCTGTACTTAAGTGAAATCCAAAGTTATGCACTACATCTAATTTTTTAAAGTTTGTTTTAGAGACGGAGCCATTAATTTGACAGGTATAATCCAACTTGCTTAAACATAGATATGTAAAGCCTAAGTATAGTTTTCTAGTCAGCACCCCAGTTAAAATGTGATGCCACCCTCAATATATTCACTGACTGCTTAACCCTGCTGCACAGATCATTTATATGCTTCTATCATCCTCTGTAGATTAAGTTGTCTGTGTTTTTGACACTGTTTCAGTTTTAGTCTCTGAGAAGTAAGGCTTCAAAAGATTCACATGTATCTTCCTCTGTCATTTCCTTCTTCCTGGTGTTTCAATCACATAAGTTCGATCACATAACTCCTCTATTATCCTATAAGAACATTGAAACTTACTGGTAAGGGGAAATCTTTTCACTGGTAAGAACACTAGAACTTGCTGACCTACACTAAAACTTCTTAGCTTAATCTTAGCATCATATTTCCTTTTCATTTTCTCTTGACTTATTTTCAGTTTTTCTAAAGAGAATTTTCTAAATTCTCTTTACATTTTCCTCAAATTCTTCACATATTCTCTTTGGATTTCCTCTTGATTTTCTTCCCAATTCTCTGCAAGAATCTTCAGTGGACCCCTCACGTCTCGACCAAAAATCATTTCATTTGTTAGACATCCCATAGTTTCTTGATAAGCATTCTTCAAACAACATCAAGGGTAAACCCCAGCACCCCATTCGTTTTCTGATTCGTAACAATACTTAGTTAACATGCTCTTCAATGTCTGGTGGAGGCCTTTCTAAGGCTCCTTGAGTCTCTGGATGATAAGCAGTTGACAACTGTTGTTTCACTCCTAACAAGTTCATAACGTCCCGTAACAATTTTGAAGTAAAGTTCGTTCCTCTCTCGCTTTGCACTTTTTCTGGTATTCCAAACTTGGAGAAAAACTCCACCAACTTCTCAGCAATTACCCTTGCACTTATTCTTACAGGAATTGCCTCTGGATATCTTGTCACTGGAAACATTGATGTTAACAGATATTCATTCCCTTTGTTTTCGGAAGTGGCCCAACCATATCTATAATCACCTTGCTAAAGGGTTCTCCTCTAACTTCTATGGGTTGTAGGGGCTTTCTGAATGGTTTCATTCAGTTTTCAGCTATCTAGCATGTGTGACACTGTCTGCAAAACCTGCTAACATCGTTGTGAAGTCCAGGCCAGAAAAAATACTTCATAATCTTCTCAACAGTCTTCCTGATTCCCATATGTGCAGACTCGTGCGCTACTGCTACCACTTGCTTCCTCAATGGATATGGAATCAAAATTTGATGATATTCGCCCGCTAAGTATTTCTGGTATATATGCAGGTCGATGCTTCAACTAAATTAGCAATCCTTCCTTTAGATAATAACAGGTAGGAGTTGTTGCATCTCTTCTTGATAACAACTCTGAAGAACAAATCAGTCAACGTTGTATCCTTCTTCTGCAGTTCCATTAGCTTCTCTCTAGTCACTTAACCAACTTCAAGGGCTGAACTTTCAATATCTGCTAACTCTGCTACTGCAGTTTCACTACTATCATCAGGGTTCACTTTGACTGCTATGAGACTTCAGAACAACAGGATCCTCTTCTTCTTGGGAAATCACTTCATTGCTAACACTAGGGAAACTTCACTTTCTGGAACAGCTCTTCAAGCTCAAGATCCTTTACTTGATCCTTCTGGTGCAGGTAAATCCTCAGTTTCTTTGCTTGCAGCCACAGTTCTCTTCATACTCCTGGTAGTTACAACATGGAAACAGGTGGGGGTTTTCTTCTCTAAATCTACTGTAGGACTAATCCTCGACGGTTGTCTGCCACTATAGGCCAAGGAACAAATGATACACCACCGACTTCATTACCCAGTAAAACACGTACACCTTCAACAGCTAGTGAGTCCTTTACAGCAAAATCAACATTCCCTGTCACCAATTCACACGACAGGTGCAAGCAGCATATAGGAGTTACCTCTTCTCCTATACCCTTCAAAATAGCTGAATCTCTGGTGAGATTCTTCTCCAATTGTGGGTGAGCACCACGAACTAGCACACTATGGTTACTCCCCGTATCATGTAATGCTTTGACTGGTACCTGCACACTCCCTCATTGAGTTGTCAGTGTACCTTCATAGGTATATGGCTTAAAAGCCTCCAAGCTGTTCAGCCACTCACTGCTTGAGGTTACATTTCTTACATTTCCACTGGTTGCTAAACACTCTGCTTGTTTAGTCTCAGTCTTTCCAACTGTCTCAGTCTTTCCCACACTGCTCTTCGTAGTTTGTTTCACCTGGTTACCTTTAACCACTCGACCAACAGGTTTGGTCTGCTGTTGTGTCTGATAACAATGTTGGCTGTAGTGTCCTACTCTTCCACACTTGAAGCAGACAACATTAGTCTTCTGTATCTGTCTTGAGAAGCTGAATGATGAGGATTTAACATTCGATTGCTGAGGGATATTACCTGGCTTTGTACTGGCATTACCACTAGAAGGATTCCCAGTAGTAATATTCCTGAAATTTGGATGAGACCTAATACCTGTGCGTTGTTGGTTCTGGTACTTGACACTATAATTTCTTTTGCTACTTATAATATTATAATCCTCACTCAGTGTAGCAGCTTTGTTAAGTTTTTTAACCTCTCTCTCTCTTAAATAGACTCTTATGTGTTCAGGAATTCCTCTAAGACATTGCTCTAGGACTACTAACTCCTCAAGTTCGTCCATAGAGTTAACTTTAGCAGCCTCCATCCATCATTTAAAACATTTTCTTACTTTGCTGGCATAATCCAAGAAAGTCATCTTGTCATCCTTTCTCAAAGATCTGAATCTTTCATTGCAGTACTCAGGGGTCTTCTGGTAAACTTTTACCACATTATGTTTAGGTACCTTGTACTCTTTACACTGATCAGCTGATAAGGCTAAATAGGCACTTCTTCCTTTACCAATGAGAGCACTCTGTAACAAGACAGACCATTATCTTCTGGCTATCCTATAACTGAAGCCAACCAAAAACTCATCTGGAACTGTAAACTTTGGAATTAACTTCCGCACTCTTACCACATCAGATACAGGCTCTTGAATACCTTGGATAGGGTTAGATGGTATTACAGGTAACTTGGAGCGAGCTTCTATTTATTTCATCTCTCTTTCACAACCTTCTTGCTTCCTTACCCTTTCTCTTTCTTCTCTTGCTTCTTTTGCTCTTTCTCTTTCTTCTTCTGCTGCTCTTTCTTCTTCTCTTTCTTTTCTTTCTCTTTTCTCTCTGTCTTCTTTTTCTTTATCTGCCTGTCTTCTCTCTCTTTCTGCCAGTATTCTCAGAGCAATCAAACTTTCTTCTTTCCTCTCTCTCTTTTTCTGCTTGCATTTTCGGCTTAATCAAGTTTTCTTTTGCAGCTATGTGTCTAAGCTCTACCTCTGCATGACTTTTCTCTTTCTTTTGTTCTTGCTTATAAATTCTATCTTGGCTGCATTCACCAATTCTTGTGCCTCTCCTAACTCTTCATCTATTTTACCAGAGTCCATCAATGTTTGGATTCCAATACATGTGATTTGTTCCTTAATCATACCACTAGACACATTACCCCCACATGCCATAAACGTCCTCTGTAGTCCAGGTTGGATTCAGACAACTCGTGGATGGAAGGGCGCTAAAAATTCCTGAACATTGAGCAGAGCCATTTTTTCTAAGTTACTCAACCAAATAATTCATAATATAATGCAAAAATATGAGTATGAAATCCTCTCCTATCAAAATATATCCTAACACCCATAGTATAAACCCAATAAACCAGGTGATATTTTATTTTGCTCCCGGGTCTGGGACCTGGTATTACACAACTAATCAAAGAATTAAAAGTTTACCTCCTTCAGCCAGATACTGAACTCTCATAACAATAAAAAGTTATGACTAGGTGCTCTAAAGATAACAGTGATCCCTTAAAAAAAGCTCATGAACCATGTGAAAAGTCAAACTAAGTTTATTAAAGAAGCAAATGTGAGGTTTCAACAATTAAACAAAGAAATATACAAGAGTAAGGGCATCCTCCATCAAACAACGCTGTTTCCCTGGTCTTAATTCACTTCAGCAAAACTAAAGGAACAAAACATGTTTATCGCTTTGCCATATCCACACAATTAATCCTATTCACTGGTGGTCAATAAATGAAACACTGTTTTTAAAAATTACAAATACAAAAATTTATTGTTAAATTCAAAATTTATAATTAGAATTCACAATCTGAAAAATTTACTATTACTTGAAAACAGCGCAAAATTTAATTAATTCTTGAGTTAAATTATTAAATAAAACTATATTACAGAACTTTAATCTCTCAAGAAATTAAATTAAACAAGCAAAATTTTAACTATCAAGAATTACCTAAGATTTGAAAAGAAAATCTTGGTAAATGAAAATTAGATCAAGTATGCAATGTTAAATGTTCAGAAATATTTAAAATGCTAAGAAGTAAATAAATGTTAAATCACCAAAATATAAAAATCAACAGAAAAAATCCAAAGAGATTGCAAACACAAAAATTACATAAAAAATACACAAAAGATTTATCAATAATAATTTCACCAAGTCAAAAATTCTCTTAATATACCTTATTACACCATGGTAATAAGAAGTGATATTCACTTTACTTGTACTGCTTTTGCAAAATCCTCGAAATGCAGCTGCTTTAAATTCACAAAACACTTTTATAAGATTGCCGTTACCAAATCTTTTCCTAGTTCAGATCTTAAAGCTAAGATTAACACCAGTGACCACAAATATTTTATGTTAAAATTTTAGGATTCCAGAATGAAACAACCATATGATGTCATTAAGGCATTTTGGGAACAAGATGTGAGAGAAAGTTCTAGAAGAAGGAAGATGACATCACTTCCAGCAAAACATTATGAACACATTTGGGACAATACATGGTCAGAGCAATGCAATCTTAAACATGATGCAATTGCCATGTGCTTCAGTGCAACACTGGTTCATATTTCTCAAAAGCACACGTCTTTACCAGAAAAACATATGGGATGCAATCAGAACAATATATGTAACATTGCGAAATCGTTCGTCTTCTTCTCATATGGGACCGAGCTTTTACAGAAATCTTAACCCCTTTGATTACAACCGAGGATGAGACCTCACACTTACCACAATCGGAGGTTTTTCAGACGGTAGTCACCCGTAGCATGCTACCAGACGCACGAAATCGTAAACAATCATTGTAATAGCGTTTTGTATTTGTTTTGCTGCAAATTAACCTGTTTTATTTATATGATAATATTGTGATAGTAGCGATCCGTGATATAGATATTATGCAATTAATGTAACAACACAAATAAATAAACATAGGATAAGTACTATATATCGGGGTTTAGTGTTGCCAGAGGTATAAGCACTGCACTGATTGAGGATGACAGTCTTTTTTTTTTTTTGTCATTTTCTCTAATTCTGTTTGAATCCGTAAAGGACAGCTACATCACAGTTGTGTATTATAGTTAAAAATTATTTGTATATTCGTCAGAAAACTAATCATAAAGAATGTTCATCATTTTTATGGTTCCGCTTACTATTCCACTAGCTGGGCAAAAAAAAAAAAAAAATGAGAGAGAGAGAGAGGCGTGACAGAATAAAATTTTACCTATGATTTATTCCTTCTAATTGTACATCAATAACATTTGGAGTAAGTAGACACAATCATGTGGTTAATATTAACCACATTTCTGGGTAATATTTTTTATCAATGATCAAGCACCCAGCTGACAAGGGATACACCAATCTAGAAATTCAGATGAATTCTGCAGTGTTTGAAAAATGGTTTAAAACCCAGCTTCTTCCCAATATAGGGCCATCTGCCATCATAGTGTTGGATAACGCTTCTTATCATTCAGTTCGAATTAATAAACCTCCGACAATGTCTGCCAAAAAGGATGAAGTTAAAGACTGGCTAATAAAAAATTAGTAAAGTTGCAAAGACATTCATGTAAAGAAAATGATTACGTGATTGACAGACTGGCAAGAGATCATGGACATAGTGGATTAGGCTGCCTACATATCACTGCCAGTATAATGCAACAGAGACACGATATGGGCGCAGGTGAAATCATACGTGGCAAAGAAGAATCATTTTTAAAAAAATCAGACCTGCTTCCTTTGGTCAAAGAAGCAATTGAATCCATATCTTCTGACAACTGGGCTAATGATGCTTGAGACATGCCGAAGATATAAAGAGATGACAACTTCAAGAGATGTTGCATTGATAAATATATAGATTCTTTTGTTATCGATGTAGCATCCTCTGACGAGGATTCTTCATAAGTAATGTCTCCTCATACTTCGATTGTAAATAAATTTATTGCTTTCCTTGTTGGCGATATCTGTTGAACACTGAGAATTGAAATAGAATTGAAATATAGATCTGTTTTTTCGATGAAAGTGGCGAAATATCTTTAAAAATCTACATATAACAGAAATGCCACAGCAGTGATGAGTATCATATGACAGTGCTTTAAGCACAGGTAAATCTAATACTGTATAAATGTGTAATATATATACCATATATATATATATATATATATATATATATACTAATATATATATATATATATATATAAAATATAATTGTGATATAGTTTTGAGCTTTTAGTTAACAACAAATTGCATGCCGTAATCCGTCTTTTACCTCCTTGCTGTATCAAGTTGAATTTTCACTGTACAGCTATAAAATAGCTCATAATAAACATTTAAATATTGTTACACCCTATATATATATATATATATATATATATATATATATATATATATATATATATATATATATATGGAGTGTAACAATATTTAAGTATTATTATGAGCTATTTTACTCAGGTGCTGGTATGAAACAGGAGAATGCGCTGAATCTGGCACTCACAAAGCGATCAAAGCTCAAACTATCTGATATATGACCGATAACAACAAAGGAACAGTAATAAAAACTATAGTAGATGTAACTCAAGAACATTGCTCAGTACAGCATCCAAATAAACAAAACTGAAAATGAAAGCACATCTAGGTTTCCAAATTTCTTGCATCTATCATTTTCATATATTGAATTTTTTTTTTAATCTAAAATTTAAGTGGGACAACAAAACTTCATTCAGAACTTTCTATTATAGTACACGTGCTTGATAACAGGCGCAAACAATGAGAGCTTGAAGTCAGAAGGTTAATGGTCAATTTAAGAGGGGCAAAGTCTCTTCCTAAAACGGTCGTACTATAGTAACCCCACGCCTTTCTTGTTTACTTGCTAACCTTGTTTACTCTTGTTTCAGTTTTCATCCTCTGGACTTTACTACTGAAGGTAATCTATTTCTTGTTTGTCATTGTCATTTTCAATCTTTAAAGCATTTTCATTTTGTAAGCTCTGTCGTCAGTTTTAATTAGTGTTTGTATCTTTTTAGCCAGAAAGATGGGATATGGGTGATCTGACGCACCTATTAATAAATATATCAATGATGAGCTGACTGTTCTTCCTATCCGTACTCCCTACTATATATATGCATATATGTATATATGTATATATATGTATATATATATATATATATATATATATATATATATATATATATATATATATATATATTTATAATAATATATATATGTATATATATGTATATATATATATGTATATATATATATATGTATATATATATATATATATATATATATATATATATATATATATATATATATATATATATATATATAACAATATACACACCTATATATCTCTTTCTATCTATGCATCTATCTCTGTGTCCCTAACTATCTGTTAATACACACACTAACACACACATATATGTATACATACGTATATATTAACTTTATCACATACACAATTGTTCTGTGCATTAACTAAATTACTAAAGGACCTCATTCAAACTGGATGGGTATCTATAGATACCATGCAGTTTTGAATAGTCACTAATAATATATATATATATATATATATATATATATATATATATATATATATATATATATATATATATATATATATATATATATATATATATATATATATGCTATATACATCACGAAGGAAGCAGTAAAGGAAAATCCTCATCATCTACAGTTTATTTTCCAATCATGACGTTCGCGACGAATTCCAAGTCGCATTTTCAAGGCTATAAAATATAATATAATTTGCGAACATCAATAACAAATTAATGCAATGGCAACAGCTCTTTATGTAGTAAAAATATTTAAACAAAACACCTCATTCCAAGACAAGTCAATAATGAGTAAAAAAGGAGTTCACTACAAATCTTAAAACAACCTACCTATATGAAGAAAGAACAAGACTAACATAAATAAGTACAAACAGAGTGAGGAAGACCAGTTGCTTAAACCAGGCTATAAACAATTTCACTGAGACGATTGAGTATTTAACGACACAGTGCTTCCTGATAATTATGGATTCTAGGATGGTTAAGTCGTTGTTGTTCTGCACTCGGCCTAGGATGAAAAATCCTTTACTGTCAATAAAAAGTTTTGTAATTTTGAATGGTTTCGTATATTTGATTGCTCCAGGATTAGATAACCTACTACCTGTTCTATGACTTATGCCCTGTGAATCTATGCGGACCTTCAACAGCCTCCTCGTGCATCCACATATGTATATCCGTGATCACATCGGGGCAAGTGTACTTGTAAACAACGCTGGACGAAAACAGAGGACAGGCCGGTCTTTGACTCTGAACAGAGACCCTATTGTAAAGGGATTTTTCGGGATGATTTTCAGGTTTAAAGCTGGAAAACTCTTTTGAATAATGGCTGTGCATTTTCTCCTAAAAGTATCATCATGCACGAAAGGGAAACTTGCATACATCTTTAGTTTCGGCACAGTCGATTCAGGTGTTGCCGGAGTCATTTTCTGTAGTAGCAGTTTATTTAGGGATCTGAAAAAAAGTCGTGATGGAAAACAATTATTATTGAAATATTTCACTAAAAAGGATATCTCATCGTGGAAACTCTTCCAGTTTGACGAGTGGAGTGTAAGCCCTATGGAGGAGGTTAAATAGAGTTCAGTTTCAAATGAAAGAAACACGAGACTATAAAAGAATTCATTCCCAAACCAGTAAATGTATTTTTCTATACACACCTGTGTAAAAACCTGAGTCACCTCTGGAAATAATAAGATCAAGGAAGGGGAGTTTGTTATTTACCTCCTTCTCCATAGCGAACCTTATGTTTGGATGTTGTCGGATGACGAACTCCAGAAAGGACTCTGCATGACATTCATGACGAAGAATAGGGAGGAACGATGTCGTGTATATCTTCGATAAAATAGAGGGCGGAACCTAATGGGACATTCTTCTGTTATCACGCTCCTCCAGGGGAGCATGAAGATGTTGTAAAAATTGGACCAGTGGTGATCCCATGGCCGTCCCAGCAGTTTGTTTATACAAACTGAAGGCAAAATCGTGTCAGCACGGCCAGCTCAAGATTGTTTAAAAAATCACTAAAATTATTAAAAATTGCATCTTCATCAGTAAAAAGTTTGCTTAATATTATAGTATTATTATTATTATTATTATTATTATTATTATTATTATTATTATTATTATTATTATTATTATTATTATTATTATTGGAAAGCATTCACAGTTATGTATATACATATATTTAAAGATAAATATCACAACTGTGGATTTGCTGCTTCATTTTAAAAGACTCGTGCTACTATGGTATTTTTTATTACTATTATTTTTTTTTTAGAATATGAATCCAATTCATACAGGACAAGCATACAGGGACCATTGACTTGAAATACAAGCCTCAAAGTATATGGTGAACCAGGTTTTCCAGGAATATTGGAAAAGTTTCCGTGCGTCTTTAATAGTGTTCTTGAAGACTCTAAACCCATTTCTTTCGAAGAAGAATTTTTATTTAAATAAGACAAGAGATTTAAACTACTCTGTATCCTTCAAAAAATCTACTATTATAATTTGATGCTGGTACCATAAAAAAACTATATATTTATAACTTACTCTGCTATGCGAAAAAACTTAATCATTCCTTGCTGGAGGCAGCCATCTCTCTCTCTCTCTCTCTCCCCTTAATAAGGTGATCAATGGCAATGGAGAAGCCTTGTTAAAACAAAAAAGGTCACTTTTCTCTTGAAGCTGACTGGATTACTGGGCGCTAAAGTAATGACCATTTCCAGAAACAGAAAGTCTGAGACCACCTTATTTTTTAACTGTTGGGAAAAAATTAACACACACAGACACTACAAACCAGTGTATACACACACACACATATATATATATATAAAATATATGTATATATGTATATATATATATTTATGTATGTATCTATCTATAATAATAATTTCCAAGTTGATCTTGTCCTCCCAGGTGAAATTTTCACAAAGCTTTATTGCCACGAAAATAGCATTTTTTTAAAGAAATATAAATGTAAAATGTAGCGAATCATCATCATCGTATCCTTTTCCTCGTCGTCGGGAGGAGATATCTATCTATCTATTCTATATGTATATATATACATATATATAGATATATAAATATAATAATAGATATCATATATATATATATATATATATATATATATATATATATATATATATATATATATATATACATATATATATATATGTATATAATATATATATATATATATATATATATATATATATATATATATATATATATGCATACATGTATATAATATATATACATATATGAATATATATATATATATATATGTACTCACTCATATATATATATATATATACATATATACTGTATATATATTTATATATATATGTATGTGTATGTATATATACATATATATATATATATATATATATATATATATATATATATACATATATATTTATATATATATATATAAATATATATATATATATATATATATATATATATATATATATATATATATATATATACATATATATATATAACATATATATATATATATATATATATATATATATATATAAATATATATATATATATATATATATATATATATATATATATATATATATATATATATATATATATATATATATATATATATATATATATATATATATATATATATATATATATATATATTTATATATATATATATATATATATATATATATATATATATATATATATATATATATATATATATATATATATATATATATATATATATATATATATATATATATATATATATATATACTATATAATAATATATATATATATATATATATATATATATATATATATATATATATATATATATATATATATATATATATATATATATATATATATTCTCCCGGCGACGGAGAAAACGATACGATGATTTTTCACAATTTTTAATTTCTTTTTTTTTTTAAATATTGATGTTTTCATTGGCAATAAAGCTTTTTCAAAAAATTCATCTGCTCCTGCTACAGAAAGAATCATTGTCGCCTGGCGCATGTAAGCTGTCTTCGTGTTTTCACCTGCAGTCGTTTTAGGAATTCTTCCCGCTCATGCGTATAAGCGCCATCACTCAATAGGTGCACTGACACCAAGGACTACAGTGGCCATCTCAGGGATCCTCGGGAAGACGTCTTGAAGCCAGAGGGCAGCATCTTGAGCAAAAGAAGGCGAAGTTTATGGTTAAAATGAACTGGATGACGAAGCAGATCGACTAAAAGAGATTTTCAAGAGGAAAAGTACATCACGAGGTGGCGAATGGCTTCAGTCTGTAATTGTTTACTGCTGAAATATGGACTACTTCGCGGGAGCAGGTATGAAGTCGAGGTTCCCGCCATCTGCGATTATTCGGCACCTCTACAGTCGTATTGTCACTCACGGACATAAGCTCTTCATTCAGAAATAAGGAAGGAAATAATCAAGAAGAGAGGAAGACCAGGTGGAACGGAGGAACTGAAGAATTTATACGAAATAAAAGGTAGAGAACTTGAGGTGTTTTCTAAGCTGATTGAGAGGATTTTGGATGCCCAAAATTACGCTTAGACAGTTCTTCGCTCGAAATAAGAAAGAGAAGGAACAAAAAGAGACGACATCGGCGTGGAGGTATACTGAAGAATGCTGACTGAAGAATAAAGTAGATAACCTGAGGTGTTAGAAACTACTTCCAAAGATTTTGGATTCTGAATTACTTTTCGGAGTAAAGGAAGAATCGAAGGGATGATCAATATCGTCGGTAAGGAGGATTCTCATAAGTTTTATGAAGACGACCCCTTAAAGCAAAGAAGCTGTTTATGTGCCAGAAAAGAACTCCAAGTAATGGTTATCGCGATGTTGAAATGATCTAAAACCTTCGAGATTTTCCTTGAAGACATTTTGGAATCCTTCCAGTCCTCCGGCTCCTGGAAGGACGAGAAAATGCCATTCGCGCATGCGCGAGCTTCAAAGTGTCCAGAACAATCTCCGAGATGCTTCAAATCGTCTGGAAGCCTTCGGAGATTGAAAGTGTCAGTTTGAAAAGTAGGGTAAGAGAAAGCAAAGTATTGGTGAGAAGGGTCCGGCCAGAGGCCGCTTCTTCCCCCAAGGAAGCAGCCTATGGGTCTGACCCTTCCCATGGAAAAGGGCCCAAGCCCTTCAAGGATTGGCCCCAAAGCCTACAAGGCTTGCCAGTCTTTTGAGGGCAGCCTTGAAGGGAAGGTCCGACAGGGCTCTTCCTCGAAGCGAGTATCCTGTCAGGCTGGGGAAACCCAGGCCTGGAGAGGGCCCAAGAACTTCAAGGATGAGGCCCAAAGTCCTCCTAGGCTGGCCAGTCTGGGGCAGCCTTGAAGGAAGGAGTCGACAGGGCTGCTTCCTCGGAGAGAGAAGAGCAGGTATCACCGGGCTGAAGCAGGCCTGGAGAGGGCCCAAGAACTTCAAGGATGAGGCCCAAAGTCCTCCAAGGATGGCCAGTCTCTTGAGGGCAGCCTTGAAGGGAAGGGTCCGACCCAGAGGCTGCTTCCTCTGAAGAAGGCAGGTATCCTGCCAGGCTGGGGAAGCAGGCCTGGAGAGGGCCCAAGAACTTCAAGGATGAGGCCCAAAGTCCTCCAAGGATGGCCAGTCTCTTAAGGGCAGCCTTGAAGGAAGGGTCTGACCCAGAGGCTGCTTCCTCGGGCTTAGTCCTGCCAGGCTGAGAAAGCGGGCAGAGAGGGGCCCAAGAACTTCAGGATGAGACCAGAGTCCTCCAAAGGATGGCCAGTCTTTTGAGGGCAGCCTTGAAGGGTCCGACCAGAGGCTGCTTCCTCGGAGGAAGGCAGGTATCCTGCCAGGCTGAAGCAGGCCTGGAGAGGGCCCAAGAACTTCAAGGATGAGGATTAAAGTCCTCAGGATGCCAGTCTCTTAAGGGCAGCCTTGAAGGGAAGGAGGTCTGACAGAGGCTGCTTCCTTGGAGGAAGGCAGGTATCCTGCCAGGCTGGGGAAGCGGGCCTGGAGAGGGCCCAAGAACTTCAGGATGAGACCCAAAGTCACTCCAGGATGGCCAGTCTCTTGAGGGCGGCCTTGAAGGGAGGAGTCCGACCAGAGGCTGCTCTCGGAGGAAGGCAGGTATCCTGCCAGGCTGGGGAAGCAGGCCTGGAAGATCCAGAACTTCAAGGATGAGCCCAAAGTCCTCTAGGCTGGCCAGTCTCTTAAGGATAGCCTTGAAGGGAAGGAGTCTGACCCAGAGGTTGCTTCCTCGGAGGAAGGCAGGTATCCTGCCAGGCTGGGAAGCGGGCCTGGAGAGGACAAGAACTTCAAGGATGAGACAAAAAGTCCTCAAGGCTGGCCCAGTCTCTTGAGGGCAGCCTTGAAGGGATGGTGGGCAGCCTTGAGGATGGGTCGACCCAGGGCTGCTTCCCTCCGGAGGAGGCAGGTATCCTGCCAGGCTGAAACAGGCCTGGAGAGGGCCCAAGAACCAGGATGAGGCCCAAAGTCACTCAAGGATGGCCAGTCTCTTAAGGGCAGCCTTGAAGGGAAGGTCCTGACAGAGGCTGCTTCCTCGGAGGAAGGCGGAGTATCCTGCCAGGCTGGGGAAGCAGGCCTGGAAGAACCCAGAACTTCAAGGATGAGACCCAAAAATCCTCCAAAGGCTGGCCAGTCTCTTGAGGGCAAGCCTTGAAGGAAGGGTCCGACCAGAGCTGCTTCCTCGGAGAAGGCAGGTATCCTGCCAGGCTGGGGGAAGCAGGCCTGGGAGAGGCCCCAGAACTTCAGGATGAGGCCCAAGGCCTCCAAGACTAGCCAGTCTCTTAACCCTATCTGTGGTGCAAGTTAGATTAGGCAGACCCACCTACAGATTTTTCATTTTTAGATAATTTTATTTAATAATCGTTTTTAGTTGATTCTTTGATTACCAAAATATGGGAAATTATTAATTATTTTAATTTTCATTAGCCCTTTGATTACGGCCGAGATGAGACCTCACACTTACCACAATCCGGAGGGTTTTCAGACGGTAGTCACCCGTATGCTACCAGACGCACGAAATCGTAAACAATCATTGTATTTGTTGTTTGCTGCAAATTGACCTGTTTTATTTATATGATAATATTGTGATAGTAGCGATCCGTGATATAGATATTATGCAATTAATGTAACAACACAAATAAATAAGCTGCCAGTAATAAAGGAATATTCCAAAATCGGCAATTATTCCAACGGTCACGCCAACCAAATTCGACAAAGTGGAAGGTACAGCGAGCTGAAAACAAACGAGTCATTTCTGTCCAAAGCACACGTGCATCTCAATATCACCTACATACATACATACAGTATATGTATGCAAACACACACACATTATAAATCTATATATATATATATATATATATATATATATATATATATATATATATATATATATATATATATATATATATATATATATATATATATATGAATCCATGACAACGGCAACAATGATTACACGACACAACAATACATTTTGGACACTAGCGAATGGACATTTTGGAAGGTGACAATCATTATTTCCATGGCTGAGACGTGGGTGGTACGTGAGATGCCAGAATCACTTTTGATGGAAATGACCGGTCATTGTTTTCTGCTCTTGCTTACCTTCCACCTGTTGAAGTTTGGTGGCCCTGAACGCTGGAATACTACCTTGGGAATAGGGCCTGGGATTATCCCTTGTCCTTCGGACGATTCATTAATGTTTGATTGACGATGGCGGTCCAAAAGTCAGGGAAAGTGGAAACAACCTCCTTGAATGGAAATCGTATTAGCCGCAAGTAAAGGAGGTTCAGAATCCGCATTTGTCAATGAAACAAGGAATTGGAGACTGCCAGGGCCAGGATAATCCCGGGGGCCCATTTTCAAGCTAATATTCCAACGGTCACGCCCACCAAATTCGACAAAGGTGGAAGGTACGCGGCTGAAAACAAAGCAGTTCATTTCTGTCAACTTAGGACACGTGCATCTGAAATGACACCTACACGCGCGTCGTCTGTCACACTTGCGTGACATGTAAACACAATTGCCACCTCGCCCACATTCACTGGGATCAATATTATAAATCACATTGCTGATCAAAATGTGTAATTGTGTGGTGTGTGTATGTATAATATATATATACTATATAATATTATGTATGTATGTATGTATGTATATATATATATATATATATATATATATATATATATATATATATATATATATATATATATATATATATATACATATATATATATATATATATATATACATATATATATATATATATATATATATATATATATATATATATAATCTGACTATATACATATGTAGTACTTATATATATATATATATATATATATATATATATATCTCTGCTATATATATATATATATATATATATATATATATATATATATATATGAAGGCAATGCCCCAGAAGGAAGAGAAACGAGTCTGCTAAGTAAAGACAATACGTCGAAAAGCCTTGCAATACTCTGTTGCTTCTCTTTTCCTTCGATGGGTAATCTTTATTTATATATTCATCACGTTCCATATTCTCGTGATTCAGTTATATATATATATATATATATATATATATATATATATATATATATATATATATATATTTATTTCCACCTAGAGACCTGGGTTCGATCCCGACGTGAGTCGAAATTTATTTCTGTTCCACACGTGATTGTGTGTTGATTTCTATATATATATATATATATATATATATATATATATATATATATATATATATATATATATAATATTATTGTGTGTGTAATATATATACAATTAATTACATATATATGAGTGTATATATATATGTATATATGTTTGTGTGTGTGTGTATGTAAGTAAACACATACTCACACCTATCCCTATAAAATAAAAAATTGGATAAATTCCTGTTACAAAAAATGATTAGCCACATATGAACCGTATATATATATATATATATATATATATATATATATATATATATATATATATATATATATATATATACTATATATATATATATATTATATATATTATATATATATATATATATATATATATATATATATATATATATATATATATATATTTAATCACTAACATTTTGGAATTTGTTCAATTGTTTTGAACCAATATTCGGAGAAGTTGTAGGGTTTTGTAGATCATTTTATTCTGTTATAATTTTCTACAGATATTTTTTCTTTTCCTTCAATTATTCTAATTGGCGGTACCTGTTTACTTACATCTTATTTTTGAGAAACATCTAATGAAAATGTCAGCAAATGCCGCATGAAAGTTGGGTATTGTTCTTAAGTCCTCATATACTTATATGAGTGATTAAATCAGTGCAACATTTTTAGGTAATTTGTCCTTCCTTTACTAGGATACTGTTCTCCGGGAGATGTCTTGCTTCTGCCAGAATTTATATCTTTTGAGTGGTTCGAGGTGGAAGGTTTCTTTAGCAGCTATGCCTTGGACTATAGACGGATGGTCTCTTGTTTGTCACTTTTTCATAAGTTGTATTTTGACATATCTTTCACATTCTCAGTTGATCCTGATCCCCTGTTGCTATCGAGCAACCAGATTCATGAACAGCAGCATCAATGTGCAGTAAATGTGCCTCGCCTTCGAACTTTTTCCAGTTCCAGGACCTTTATTCCTCACGCCTTACGACTGTGGAACAG
Organism: Macrobrachium rosenbergii; assembly: GCF_040412425.1. Taxonomy (NCBI): domain Eukaryota; kingdom Metazoa; phylum Arthropoda; class Malacostraca; order Decapoda; family Palaemonidae; genus Macrobrachium; species Macrobrachium rosenbergii. Next base: position 77,257,770 of record NC_089742.1, on the reverse strand, counting down.
CCTCTTTACTGAGGATGTGTTGCAAACGGAACTTCAAAAGTTCAAGTGAATGTAATACATTACTACCCTTATGCAATACATCTTGTATTTTAATATTTTCTTTCACATTTTTTATCCATTTATTTATTAATATGTTAATTTTTTTTAATAACTGATCTATTCTTTCTGTATTTCCTATTACCTTCTGTTGTTTCCTTCAATCGAACACCATATTCTTTGGAAGCTTGAATTTCAAGTTAGTTACCCCTGTGAATTATTTCATATGGATAGGTTCACCTTCTGAATAATAATAATAATAATAATAATAATAATAATAATAATAATAATAATAATAATAATAATAATAATAAATAACAACATTGTCTATATTCATTAATCTCATAGTAACGGTTATTATATTGTTATTATTATTCTCATATATCATAAATCATCAATACCATGATTATCAGATTTACATTACATCCACGACTCATTTTATATTTTATGATATCAGTCTTAAAGGACAGAAAAGGAACATTAAACGCAAAATAGTAATTTCTCTCTCTCTCTCTCTCTCTCTCTCTCTCTCTCTCTCTCTCTCTCTCTCTCTCTCTCTCACTAAAGACTAAACCATAATTTGATGAAGAAAATTATAATACGGATGAATTTCAACATTTATTTTTACAAAATCTTTTGCTGTAGATAAAAAAAACAAAATCAGAAAATGTATAAACACATAAGACTCAATATGATTGGAAGAAGCTTTTATGACATAAGTTGAATGAAATCAAACAATGTGAATAACAAATGGTTATGAATCTGAATATTTAATAAGCTGAACATAATAATCTTGACAAAACTTTACGACAGAATTCTAGTAATTAAGAGTGTGTGAGTATTCTCTGAAACAGGGCGACACATAGTCCTACATTGCAGTCTTTACACGCATGAAATATGTCTGCTGGCCTTTCTTGGGCCTACGGGATGTATGCGAGCACACACGACATCTTGGTCTAGGTCGCAGTTGTTTTTCTGTTTGGGAACTGGATCAGGAAGTGTCTTTCTGTTAGCCGCCCAGCAGCTTGCGTTATTACAGTGCGGGTAATTATCTTGTTAGGTGCTGGAGGTACCTTTCAATCAACTGCAGAACGACTGACTTAGAAAACTGTAAGTATGACCCTTTCTTGCCAGTAACAAATCCATGCAAGTGATGACAGTTTACTAGTATCATATCAAGCAGACGGAAAAATAGTTTTATGTACCATCTCGTGGTTTTACGGATACACTTCACAGAACTAATAAGCATGTCGTTCTTGTCCACAATCCGCATTTTCTTATTATAGTCAACAACGCATGCAGGTTTTTGCACAAATTCCTGGTCGACACCTTTTTCACAGTCTACCATTATATTTTCATGTACTGAAGATAACATATACACTGTCCTGTTATCCTGCCATTTTAAACCTAATATTCCATTGCAGTTTGAGACGAAATCTCAGATTTGTTCACATCAGAAATTTAGGCATAAATTTCCTATTTTTCAGACTGTTCCACATGCTCTGTTTCGTTGTCGCCCAAATGCTTGAGCAGTTTTGGGCTGCAATACCAATTATCGAAATACAGGATGTGATGTTTTCGAGATGCGAATATAATGTTTTACCACAGGAACTGAATGCCCTAGATCCTCATCTACCAATATCTCTATATCTTTTCAGTATAGATTATAAAATCTGACAATATAATCCGTTTTGGCATCACAAAGTTCAAATATTTTCCTCCCAAAATCGACTTCTTTTATCTGGAATGTACTGCTTGAAACTTAGCCTTCCCTTCCATAACATTAAATTTTCATCTATGCATAAATCCTGGAAAGGTTGAAATTTTCCCGGAATTTTCTACGCACACTGTCGAGCACAGGTTTAATTTTTTAGTTTATTATCTGGGCTTGTTTCGCAGCAGATTATCAACGAATGTAGAACCCGTAGAATTTGAAGAAATCTGTCCCTTGCCATCAGCCTTCTCACTCCTTTTGTCTCCGAATGTCTCAAGCGTAGTCAGTAATCTACGATGCGATGTTTTACTTATATGCGACATGATCATAATCACACAAAGGAACCGTATCATTTCACTCCCACAGTAACCTGAACGAAATTTTCGCAAATACTTTGGCACTGCATCTCCTAGCGTATCAACAAAGAATCTGATAACGGTTTGTCTCTTCAGCAATCAGCTATAAATTCGTTGTCGAAAAATTCAAAAAAATAGTCTCTTCCTTTGAATTTTCATTCACATTACATTTCGACGTAATGCCACTGCCACTGCTGTCCGTATAAATCTCTGGGCTGAAATTGCTGGCGAAAGCCCACTCCCACTCATCACCTGGGTCACTTCGCTGTCTCCGCCTTCTTTGACACCTTAGCTTTCATTTGTAGGTGGCAGATTTTCGTCATTTTCACTGTCGGTTGATATTTCATCACTGTCTCTTATACAGGACCCTAATTATCCATTCATTTCCTTCTAAATCCGATTCATTTTCATATCAGAAAATGAGTCGAGAAAGATCAAATAGTTATCCTCGTCAGCTCTTCTCTCGATCTGCGGCGGTCAACTCGAGGATGTCGTACCCTTGACCCTCCTCTGTGACATCTTGATGAAGACTGATGAATTTTAGGAAACACGTGAATTTATGAATTCACTGTGGCAGCGACAGACTGTTACCATATCAAGAAAAAAGAGGCCAGTATTTCAATCATCAGTCCTTCACATAAAGAAATTACCGGTGCTCGTATACGACACAACAGTGTTCCGGGCCAGTTTATTAAATGCGTCGTATACGTTACAACCGAAATCAAAGGGTTAATACGACTCAATTGCTATTCCCAAGCTGTCATCTCTTAACCCAAAACAAAGCGCTCTCTTATCTTAACTGATGACAACTGAAGTGAAACAAGCCCTTCGGCTATGACAGCACATGTTGCTCATATACTACATTACTATTAAAAATGTATTATTAATTCTAGATTATGCTGTTAAGTTATCTAAATCAAACTCTTTTGAGATCTGACATTATACTACATATGATATTTCAGTAACAATTATTATTATTACACATAACACATGATAAATAGAAAGTGATATATCGAAACTATGGGATGATATACATATTACAAGGCAACTTCTTGAATATATATATATATATATATATATATATATATATATATATATATATATATATATATATATATATATGAATAATAATATATATGCTATATATACTATATATATATTTATATATATACATGTATGTATGTATATATATATGTATATATATAATATATATATATATATATATATATATATATATATATATATATATATATACATGTATGTATGTATATATATATATATATATATATATATATATATATATATATATATATATATATATATATACATGTGTATGTATATATATATATATATATATATATATATATATATATATATATATATATATATATATATATATATATAAGTTAAAAGACCCTAGAAACACTATTAACTCTGCAAGATCCCAGCAGTAGCAATGCGGCTCACCTTGATGAGAACAGAAAAGAATTTAGCAAACATCTCAAATTTGAGAATCATTTATTTCATTATTGAAAATCCATCGTTATAGTTCACTCACCTTTTCATGACTAAATAAAAAAAAAAAAAACAAGCTAATGCCCGTGTTCATAAATCCAGATCCTGTAACTATAATGCAAGTTATGTAAGGGAAATCATAGATCCATCACAAGACTGATAAAGCATGAACGCTCAGTAAAATATAATTCAGAGAACTCAGATTTTCTAAATATAATGAATAGAAAATCACATCATAAAACTGAGTGAGTAGCTGTTTTCAAAATTAACTGTCCGTACAAAAGGAAGATTCACAGAGACTGCTACTGTCAGTCAAACAGAGATATATATCAGTCAGGATGAAATTAGAAACTGTATTCCACAGAAGAGTTAATCAAAGACCAATTCTTGATTTAGTGTTTCAGCGTATATGGCCGTTGGGGTCAACTGGGACTAAATAACGACGGACTGAACCCTTTTGATCACAAGATTATCTTCGTTTCCAATCCCACCAGCATCGTTAGTCCACACCTTCATATTCCATATAATTATGCTCATCATTTGCCAAAACTCCTTATTTACCTGTGATTGAAGTGACTCTTTTGTCAATCATGATGCATACACATATATATATATATATATATATATATATATATATATATATATATATATATATATATATATATATATATATATATATATATATATATATCTTCTTCTTCTTCTTTCTTTTAACGTGCTTTTATTCCCATTTTTGTATGGGGTAAGCACGATGCCTTCTTTGAAGGACTTTTGATTTTGGCTTTGGGGGTAGACCTGTGGTCGATCGGCTGCCCTGCCTGACATCTTGGACCCCGGTACGTATGTTTCATGTATCATACCCGACCCAACGCCCTTTCTTTCCAGCAGCGAGAAGTTATTGCGCGGGTATGGCGAAGTTCGAGACGTGAGATGTTGTTATGTTTTTAGAAGGTGTTGTAGTGGCTTTGTTTTGTGTGTGTATTTAGTCTGTAACACCCATTTGCTTTTTTTAAGCAAACCTATCCGTTGATTACGTATATAATCCCGGGATGTCTACACGGATAGCAAAGTGTCTGCCTCTCTGATCAGTCGGCTGCAGGTATATATATATATATATATATATATATATATATATATATATATATATATATATATATATATATATATATATATATATATATATATATATATATACATATATATGCGTGTATGTGTATGTGTGTGCATACATCTGAGAAGTGTCCAGTATGTTCAGTGGCTTGCTACTACTAGTGAACAACAAAGTTATGATGCTGTCTTGGGAACAAAAGAGTCTCATTTCGAGGAAAGGAGAATAAAACTGTTCATAGGGCTAAAACATCTTTATACTGTTCTTTGAAAGCTCGTTGCTTCATTACACCAATCTGTGAAACTTCACCCCATCTTGTCAGTAGTCACTGAAAGCTCCCCATTTCTTACCAGTCTTGGAAAGCTCCCCGTAGCCTTTCACCAATTTTTGGAAGCTCACTACATTCTTATTCCAGTTTTGAAAGCTCCTGCAGCCTTTCACCAATTTTTGGAAGCTCACTACATTCTTATTGCAGTTTTGGAAAGCTCACCACATTGTTGTGACAGTCTGTGACAGATCACATGTTTACTTAGATTTGCTTACTGTCACCTGCCTGTTAAAGCTCACTGCGTCCTTACGCCAGTTTCTCCCAGCTCACTCCTTGTATACACTAGTCTTTGAAAGCTCCTCACATTCTTATACCAGTCACTGGAAGCTCACCATATCCTTACACAAGTCTTTGAAAGTTCCTCGCATCCTCACGCTAGTCATTGAAAGCTCCTTGCATCCCCACGCCATTAGTTAAAAGATCCTTCCGTCCTCACGCCAATCGTTTAAAGCTATCTGCTTCTGTATTCCGGTCTTTGAAAGCTCGCCGCTTCTTTATGCCAATCTTTACAGACGTGGCAAAGGCAAAAATTGGAGCCTAAGGAGACTATCGATGCCTACCTGCGACTTCCTCTAGTTTTTGCGATCTTATCCTCCTGAACCCTGGCCTTTGTATTCTGAATTATTCTAGACGAACCCTCGGGCAAGTAAAGGGGATCTCGCCTACTGCTTCGATCTTCACTGAATCTTTTACGATGATTTGATTTCTGAAATATATCATCCTGTGGATGATATGTTTCCTGCTTCTGGCATGAATTTTCCTGTGGTTATCATTCTGCAGCATTAAATATTAGTTTGATGTTCCTCTTTCCAATGCTTATTATATCAGCATAATTATGAGAAAAATTTTGTTATTTTATATTTCATAATGATGTAATTACTTCAATAAGCTCATGTTATAAATAAAAAGAACGCTCAAATAGCAGTGACAATCATTGCGAAGTAAAACTGTTAATCAGAAACGGGGACGAACTACAGTATTTTGATATTTTTGCTTAATCTCTGCTGAAAAATAGGCATGACATAATTCATTTTTTTATTCCGACTAATTTAATAAAATAAAGGTGATTTGTAATGTTCTTGTCACAATACGATTACATGTTTTCGACCAGCAGTCAGGCAAAATTTAGTTGGGAAAGCATACGCTCATGATTATAAACCCAACATAATTTTCCAGAGCAAGATAGATAGATAGATAGATAGATAGATAGATAGATAGACGAATAGATAGATGTATGAAAAGGAAAAGGCACCTCTGATACCTCTTCTCAACTTTATCCATTAGAGACAAAGCTCTTTATATTAATGGAAGGACTAACTTCTCGCCCACAGTCAGGAAAACCACTTGATAATGCAAACGTGTCAGTGTCTGTTTGCTTGACTAATTCATGTTGCGATACTTTCATCAGACTTTGGTAATTCGGAGTTTCAAAGGCAATTGAAGCCAACGATGATGTTGGGTCTGTTAAAGTAAGTTATTTGAGAGGCAGGGCTGACTTTGAGAATTGTAAGAAAATAAGAATGAGAACGTCTTACATGTGGTAGAATAATTATGGGTAATACAAATGTGTATGGTCTTTTTCATGTAAAGTTATGATACATTTATATCTTGTCATGCGGGTATATAAAGATGAATCTTAGAATTTATTAAGCTATCATTTCATGTTTATTTGAAAAATGAGTGATTTTCAAGTTAAAGACAGTGGTGTGTCGTAACCAAGATCATCTTCGATATTGTTCTGCAACTGAAAAACGGGTAAAATTGTATAATTGCCAACATCAATAAAATAGACGATATACAGCATATAGAATATAGCAAAAGAGAATACTTTAATGGTTATAAAGACACAGTTGTTTTGGTATAAATAATAGAAAATATATAGTACTTGTATATATGTTATGTAATTCTTTGGTATACCACAAAATGATAACCTGAGGGCTTAACGTAAACAAAATCTGACGTAGAAGGCTAAAAATATGCATACTAAACAACGCTTGTTGACTTCAATGACACAGACTTAGAGCTTTTTCAAACGAAAGACGTAAACATACCTCATCGCCTTCTCACTTTTGATTGCCATTGCTTGCGTATTTTTGTGTCTGATGCATGTCCGTTCGCCACTTGCCTTCTTTCTTGCGACATCTCTTATGGGTAGCCTTTCATTATATGTTTATTTATCTATCTAAGGCGAAGGGGTGGGACGCCCTACCGCCAATATCTAAAGAATACAATCAGCCAAGAAGGGTGCCGTAGCTAACTGAGTTGAGCAGTTGTTTTGTGTACAAAGCCCGTCAGTCATAACCTGCCTACTTCCCACCAGTCCACCCGGTTATAACTATATCTCAGCATCTGAAAGGATCAAGAAAATGGCGTTGAGTGTCCAATCACGTCCCTAGAGACTGGTTGAGAAATAGAAGGGTATATCATTTTGATACTACACACACATACATCGGTGCACACACACACACACACACACACACACACACACACACACACACACACACATATATATATATATATATATATATATATATATATATATATATATATATTAGCTGACCAACCCACCGCTGCCCGGGAAAACTCTGAATTACAACTGATACCTCTCTCTCTCTCTCTCTCTCTCTCTCTCTCTCTCTCTCTCTCTCTCTCTCTCTCAATCTCTCTTTCTCCTTTCCTGTTAAGATGGTTATTTCATTAACAATGGCCAACATTTTTGACATTTTATATTTCACCCCTTCTCACCGGCCCCCAATTCCTATCATGTCTGAACTTAAGATTTAAGGACATCAGGAGTGTCACTATTTATCTCAGCGACCTCGAAAACTATGGATTAGACACTAATATCAGTCATTTTCAGTTATCTTTACATGTCACCCCCTTCCCACCCCCGCCTGCTTTGGTGCCGGTGATGTCTTACCCCCACAGCATTCTTTTCTTGATACTAATTCATATGTATACCGAAATGAGATATGATAAACCTGTAGAGTTTATTTAGTTATTAAGAGTATGGACTCAACCAGCCCCGTTTCAAAGAAGCCCTTCCCACCCCACCCCCTTTGGTGCCCTTTGGTGCTGGCGATCTCTTACCCCCACTCCCCCCCCACAGTATTCTTTTCCAGATAGTAAGTTTTATGTATACCAAGTTTGGTTGAAATTGCTCAATGCGTTACAGAGTTATGCTGGAACACACAAACCCACACACGTACATACATGCATCCATTTATATATATATATATATATATATATATATATATATATATATATATATATATATATATATATATATATATATATATATATACATACACACCCTTTACCATTGTTATGTTCATCTTTCTTTACACTATTAAAGTTAAACTTGCTGCCATTAGGAAATTATACCTCACAGACACCAATGATTGAAAGATTTTATGGACGTTACTGTTCTTGCGTCGTTCTTGAAGGGACCGTCTCATTTCATTTCTAAGTGTGATGACAGATACAATATTACCAGGAAAATAATTTTCAAATGCGTGGATAATATCACAGCTGATGAAGGAATTTCTCAGAAGAGAGAGAGAGAGAGAGAGAGAGAGTTTCTTAGGTTTTCAAGTTAAAATGATAATGATCAAATTCCAAAAGAAGTATTCCAGATCTCTTGATATTAGCTTTGTAAGGTTATGCATAAGAAAATACTATATGATCGATGACATTTCATGCGGAAGGATCCATATATCGTAAAAAGTATGGTGCGCATCCAGAAATCCATTAGGAGCATTCCGGATATTTGCGTGGAAATAACCGCAAGAACTTTCAGCAACGTAGCCCTTCCTGTGGGTGTATCACTAACAAGTTTCCAGACTCGAAATTGCTTTTAGTCGCGTTTTTCGTGGTAAGTGTAACCCAGCTTACACTTCCACGCCATTCAGGGAAAAAGATCGTCCTTCCGGGGATTTGTTCTGTGCTTTTAACTTCCACCTTCTTTTTTTCGGTTCTGAACTATATGCGAACGAACATTGCGCCGCTCGTCCTCGAGACTCTCCTGAAATGTAATTATTTGTATTTTTACTGGAGACACTTACAAAAAGGGGTTCATATGTGCAACCTGTGCAAGCCGCCTTTTTATGTGCGCTCACGTGTTTGCTGCAAGTGCAGGGTATTTTCTCATGAACTTTTATAATAAAATATACTGTCAGGTTTAACATATAGTATGCTTGCCATTTTGAAAATCAGAATTTATTCAGAGATCATAAAGGTCATTTACGTTATATTTTTACAATAGTTATTAAAGAAAATTCAAACTATATATATATATATATATATATATATATATATATATATATATATATATATATATATATATATATATATATATATATATATATATTTTTTTTTTTTTTTTTTTTTTTTTTTTTTTTTTCTATATAGCGCTCGCTGGTAATTTCATTTAATGTGTCAAATGAGGACTGTTTATTAAGCCATAAAATCGGCGTTGACAGAATATTGTTGCGTAACTCTTCCAATTAAAGAGTTGAATAAGAAGATTTAAAAACGCAGGCCTTTTCCCATGCAATGCCCAACGGCGTAGAAATAAGTCTTGCTTCGGAGTATGGTTCTTGAGATCCTGTCATACGAATCGTCATCACTGAGGCACCAGTGGCCCACCAAACCTTGAGGTCAGCTGGTACGCTGTGGCTTTGGCATTTGAATTATAACAAGAGTTGCTTTGTTCAGTTCATTGTTTCTCATTGTTGATATAAACAGCACGTTCCTCTTTTAACGTACTTTCGTATTACACAATTTAGACAGTAATTCCACTATTCATGTTTAAAGAACTGGCAACCAGAAATTAAGGTAATATAAACTGAAAGACACAAATACCAATTTCTTTCTCTCTCTCTCTCTTTCTTTCATAAATAAAATTATGATAGAGGTCATTATAGTCTTTCGTTGCACGTTAGTGACCTCTATCATAATTTTATTTAAGAGAGAGAGAGAGAGAGAGAGAGAGAAAGTGGCATTTGTGTCTTTCAGTTTATCATTATAGTCTTTCATGGCATGTTAGTTCTTCATTGGAAGGGTGGGTAGAGCTCTCGGTTAGCACGCTGTTGGCCCAGCGTTCAACTATCCGACCGGCCAGTGAAGAATTAGAGGAATTGATTTCTGGGGATAGAAATTCATTTCTCGTCATAATGTAGTTCGGATTCCACAATAAGCTGTAGGTCCTGTTGCTAGGTAACCAGTTGGTTCTTAGCCACGTAAAACAAATCTGATCCTTCGGGCCAGCCCTAGGAGAGCTGTTAATCAGCTCAGTGGTCTGGTTAAACTAAGATACACTTAATTGCACGTTAATGTATAGTAAATACCGCAATATTTTCCATATACAGAAATAATTTGGTCTCCCAAAACAGAGAAATCTTTCACTTCATAATACTCTAAATATTCAGTTTTACAGTCAAAAGTTATAGCTTACGGTAATATGATACAAGAAATGCAATGGTAAAGTAAAAAAAACGTAGTTTTTTTAACAATCAAGCGCTCTCTCTCTCTCTCTCTCTCTCTCTCTCTCTCTCTCTCTCTCTCTCTCTCTCTCTCTGTTAATTTTTACACACGAAAAATTTTTGAAACATCTTTCACACTGAAAGATCAAGGAATTTGTATCAGTAAATTAAGACCTTCAAGGAGAGGTAAGCTATAAGCCGTTAACATCCGAGTAATTACACGTCCTTGTATTTATGTACCTTTTTAAGGTATTCCAATCTACGCCCAAACTTTAATTCATTCTTAGCGTATTTTTCCCATACTATGTCTTGGGAAACAAAGCATCTAGTTCCTTGCTTCAGGTAACCAGGATATTTATTAAAAACTAAAGACAGAGTTCTATTCTGAGTATAACAGTCGGAAATGAATCGTTTCGCCTCACAGCTGAAGTACTTTCATATTATGTTCATAAAAATGTCGTAGGAAAGACCTTACAAAAAGAGATAGTCTCCTTTGACTAGCTTAACCTCTTTCCACAATAAAGGGTATGTATCCCCGTCCCCCCCCTCTCTCTCTCTCTCTCTCTCTCTCTCTCTCTCTCTCTCTCTCTCTCTCTCTCTCTCTCTCCGCCATGATTTTTCATTGCACCCCTACCATACACTAACATCAAGAGCTGATACACATTTTTTCATCATATAGTTTCAAAATACAATATAAAAATATAAATTTTAAACTCAGAATTTAATTTTCCTTGTCAGCGTATAAAATAAAACAACACAAACACACACACTCACACACACACACACACACACACACACACACACACACACACATATATATATATATATATATATATATATATATATATATATATATATATATATATATATATATATATATATATATATATGTGTGTGTGTGTGTGTGTGTGTGTGTGTGTAAATATATATATGTCTTTTACTGTAATTTAACAGTGTTCTATGAAGTTCCAAGGGCCTATAAACACTATTTACAGGAAATAATCATAAAATTCGATTGACAACCTTTTTTAATCCATATCACTAGTAAGTATGACTGGTTGGTGACGAATTAATGATATGGCATATAGAGGTGTGGCAAGGTGACGTTGGTGGTAAGAAAAACAACGGCGGTTGTCTTGTGGCTGAAAGAGTCCAGTCCGTTGTTGTGTTTTGGTCCTCGTTCGCTCCCACGTGTGTCGAGTTTGGTGGGCGTATCTGCTCGAACACTTGCTTGAGAATAGGTCGGCGAAATAGTGATATCCAGTGCCTTCCTGATAGGTTCATATTCTTCATCTGAATAATGATGACGGATTCCTTACTCTTCGCATTGTACTGAGAGCTAGTTTTGAAAAAACAGTTCGGCCCCACTCCAAGTCGTATGTACGAGTATCGCTGAGGTCTTCGAAATATGTGTTACTGATCTTTTATTTTGTATTAACCTTTGTGAGACTAAAGTTCAGTACAGTTACCGCATGGAATCTTTTAAACACTGGAGTCTACTTGTATTTATTTAAAAATTCGCTAATGAGTGAATTCCCGATGAATTTGGAAGATGAAAAATATATGGATTCCTAGATTTGAGGAGTCCGGTAACTATTATGATGCTCTCAACATAAAGAAGTTTTATTTTATACGTTTGTTTGTTATTTTTGGGACTTCTATAGTATATTCGTTCGCTTTTTTATGGTCTTGTAGATAACGTGTGCTGAGCAGAGTAACTGGAGCATATGATGACAGGTCATCAAAGTCTTTATCTAGATACCTTTAAGAACAAATTCTAAGCACTCTGGGAAATAGTCCGCAGCCAACCATGATCTTTACAGAGGCGTCATATCTTAGTTGTGAAACTAGGACACACTCTAAATAGACTTCCTATGTATGTGATGGCCAGATCATGTTACGGGGTTTAATAGACGGTAAAATTTCGGTTTCAAAATACTACTTGTAAAAAGTCTGCTAGAAGGGGGGACAGGCGTCTGCCCTCACTACAGCCGAACTTTTGTTTGTAAAAGTTACCAACAAAAGAAAAAACTGTTTTACACATGAGTTAATTAGTTTCAGCGCTTTGTCAATACCAGGAGGAAAAAGACAAAACGTGGGTGATCGTGACTTTAGTAAATGACGACTCCACGTCTAGACTCAGCATTTTGATGTTATTGAACTTATTTATAAAATCTTGTGCATGGTTTGTGTGGGAGGATGAGAAGGTTCCCACGAAGGGGGTGTGAAAGATCCGCCAGCTATTTAGATAGTCTGTAAACGTGTGATCCCCTGCTGGGTTTTGTGGCGTGTACGGGAATTAACTCCCCATGTGTTTTTGAGAGATCATAAAAATAGTGTTGAAAGGGATTGGTTACGTTGAATCATTCCAAGAAACCGACTACCCCCTATGCTTGTAACTGATTGATTAAATTAGGCAGCAATATTTGTAATGGGATCTTTAGTTGCTTTTTCAAAGGTCCTAAGTTCGGGAGTTTTGAGCTTTATTGATGTCTGTCTAAAAGTACTATCTTCCCGTCTTCCATAGACGGAAAGATAGTACGTTTAGAATTGTAAGGAATGATATTCTGCTAGTATCTGTGCCAGGAAATAGGATCTATGTAAACATTGATTAACAAAGTACTGGCTCCTCTAAAGCATCAATTCATAATACTGGTTATCTATCAATTCACCTTTCTCTCTGTCGATTTTCACCTTATTACAACCTAAAACGAAGATGGAGGGATATTATATCTCTCACTTGTTGCTGGTGTGTCTGTTTTAGGAATATGGAAAGAGATTCAGCGAAGGAAAATGCCCCATATGGAAGATGATGAACTTGTTAATTATAAGCATAACAAAATTTATTTTAAAGGAAGATAATGATTTTTTTTGTATCTTGCAAAAACCAGAATGATTCTGTTTTCATGCTATAAATTTCGTCATTTATATTTATTAAGAATTACTGAAATAATTATACATTAATATGAAACAGTTGAGTGGCTAATGCCAGTAGAGAAATCAGTGTACATACCATATGTCTAGGGCAATATTGTGCCATATATATTGTGTAAAAATTGTATATAATCTTACCTTCGTCGAATCCTTATGAAATATAACTAATTATGATATCGTTCTTTTGATTATGCAAGACGTTGCTATGATTCATATCGCAACCCATAATTTTTACTTGTTTTTGTATCCTTTATTCTGTAAGAAAAGGGTATACCTCTCTTCCCCAAACGTAATCCTTCCCCTTGCTATAAAACTTGCATACGTTTTTGTGCATTTCTATTCTCCTTCCCCTTGGATAATGTCTCTCTCGTTATCATAGACTGTGATTGTGTGTGTGTGTGTGTGTGTGTGTGTGTGTGTGTGTGTGTATGCTGACCAAGTTGTTTGCAGAACATTCTGTGGGAGAAGGAAAAAGGGCTGAAGTAACTGAAATGGCTTTCGCTCTTCCATTGCTGAAATTTCTTCAGTGTATATCTTTTAACTTTTCGACTTTTCCTTTTTACAGATTTTCAAAGGTAGCGTATTGCAAAGGGCCGGGATGGGAGTGAGTTGTCCTGAATGCGAAATTCCTCTTTTGTTTAAGATGTGAGAGGAGTTTTCGCTTCCACCTTCCGATGCACAATTTAATCGACATTTTGGAATTTTATAGTAAAATAACAACTGTGATTTTTTCACAGGAATTTGTAGGCTATATGTTCTAGAAATATGTGTGAGTCATGTTCCTGAAGGTGTTTGGAATGATTGAGGCAAATTTTTTCATACGTATATACACACACACATGTGTGTGTGTGTGTATATATATATATATATATATATATATATATATATATATATATATATATGTATATATATGAAATTTTTTTATCACCCCGTGATTTATATACAATCATGAAGCTACAAATGTTGCTCAATATCAAATTCACGCTACCTCGGGAATATCCCCGATGGGGAATTATCACTGAAGGGGAATTTATAAGCGATAAATGGACTGGTACTGCCGAGTCTCGAACCCACGACACAGATACTTATCCAGCGACTCCAGTTGACATTCTACCTCAGAGGTAGAATGTAGAATGTCAACTGGAGTCGCTGGATAAGTATCTGTGTCGTGGGTTAGAGCCTCGGCAGTACCAGTCCATTTATCACTTCTAAATTCCCTTCACATAATTTCATCGGGGATATTCTGAGGTAGCGTGAATTTGATATTATATATATATATTTGTAGCTTCATGATTACATATGATATATATATATATATATATATATATACACACATACATACACATACACACACATATGTGCGATTATGTATATATGCCTATATATATATATGAAAAATTCGCTTAAATTATTAATTATTCCAAACACCTTTTAGGAATATGATTATATATATATATATTTCTAGAACATAACCTACAAATTCCTATATATAATAAAATCACAGCTGTATTTACTATAAAAAATTATATATATATGATATATATAATTATTATAAACACCTTTAGGAATATATATATATAATAAAATCGCAGCTGTATATATATATATATATATATATATATATATATATATATATATATATATATATATATATATATATATATATATATATATATATATATATATATATATATATATATATATTTATTACTAGGCTCAATATGCGCGATATCTCTTCAGTTACAGAGTTAAATTGATCTTAAAAATAGAATTGCTTTTTCTCCTCCATGGAGGTGTGAAAAACGCTGATGGAAATGCAGTCGGACATCGGAAAATATATTTGCTGCAGAAGTGTGAGGGAATGGAAATCCCGCTCTATGTTTTAAATGTTCACGCCGGAATTATTTATAAAACTATAAAAATTAAAAGTATTCTTATCTGGTGAACTGCAGTTTTCCCGACCCCTGCGGCGGACAATAGTTTTTATTTGATTTTTGTTGGAGGGAGGACTAAAAGAAAAATAGCAGCGATGTGAGGGCCAGTTTAAAATTCAATAAACCATTTCAGCCAAATATTACTCAGCGAAGGAAGAAACAGTTGAAGACGTCTAGGAAAAACGTTCAGTTTAAAAGGATCAGTTTTCAAATAATAATAGTTACTTGATAATTCATCAGGTTTTTTTTATTCATTCCTGGACATAAACTGATAGAAAAGCAGTTTAAGCTCTCTATCTAACAAATGTAATAGAAAAAAAAGTAGATGTCAGACTACTGAGAGTAATGAACCTATTGTTTTGTAGGATTTCAATTTTAAGGATCCACATCCCCTTACGTTCTGAGGATCAGAAATCATAGACCGACGAGTCCTATTGGGGATCAAATTCTCAGAACAGAAGGTTGGCCGTCGGTTAAATCAGATATATATGAAAATAACATACAGACTGTTGAGTGCCAGTAATAAAAGGCAGTAGAAGACTAAATGAAAACATTTAGATTTTAAGGCATTATTGCTGGTCGGGACAATAAAAGTTATTACCTCCTCATCTGGAAGGTAGACAAAACATAAGAATGTTCGTTTGAATTTCAAGCTTTCTCATTGACATTAGTTTAACCATTTATGCTGTAGATGACTATGAAAATATGAAAAACTCAGATCAGCCTATCTGGGATTATCATTAACCACGCAAAGTACGCTAGACCTATTATTTGCTATGAAATTCTCTTGCAAGAGCTTTAATGTTGTATGAATTGACTTCTGGATTGAGCAGTGTTCCCTCATCAAAGTTTCACTTTCACTTTCTGAAGCAGGTATTAACTAAATGAAATGAAGGTTGCAAGTGTGCAAATACTAAATTTCTTATTGGAAAGTGTTCGCGATGATTAATAATATAATGGTGCCTATGGAACAGTAAATAACTGGTAAAGGTAATTTCCATCACTTGACTACGTAAGTGAAGCCCCAGTCGAAAGATAATAGAAAATGAAATCGGGAAAAGTGCAGCACTCATCATTGTGACGGAATCTCACGCTACAGTTTGTATACACAGTCGGTTCTATCCATCTTGTTCAAGGTTTAACATGAAGTGGTCTCAGCTGAGGAGTTGCTAAGCGAATCTTTGACTCAATAACTGTTTGATTAAGGGGACCGAACAAACAAAATATCATTCCTCAGGTGTCAGTCAATATAAAAACTTTGACAATCTTTTATATATATATATATATATATATATATATATATATATATATATATATATATATATATATATATATATATATATATATATATATATATATATATATATATATATATATATATATATATATATATATATATATATATATATATATATATATATATATATATATATATATATATATATATATATATATATATATATACTGTGTATGTGAGTGTAGATTGCGAATGTGTAAGTATGTTTGTATCAATGTATAATCAATTCCTTTTGCAATGCGCTGAAGCCCCTCATCTCCTGAAAATACTATACTATCCAAATCTTTTTTTGCACCTTTTGATTAACAATTATATAATAATAATAGTTATTATTATTATATAATTGTTAACTGTACTAAAAACACAGGCACTAAGATGATCTCATAGTCGTATTATATTTCAAGATACGAAATCAACATCAGGAATATCTACCTTACTGACATGAACCTTCCATTAACGTCCTTAGGGCGTTGAATGGAGGCGTGCTCTTATATTTTTCACCATCTTTCGATTCGAGAACGTCAAGATATTCTTCAGGACTTCGAGTGCCGAGCAAATATAGTTCTCGAGCGCATTAGAGTAGGCTGTTGAAAACCCGTCTAGCGTAGGAATCCACTGAGCGTAATTAAGATGACGATGGCGGGAGATTCATGGCCGCTCGCTTGCAATCATTTCTCTTTTCCCTTCACCCTGGCATTTAGCACTGTCTTTTGTTGTTTTCTTTCTCTCTCTCTCTCTCTCTCTCTCTCTTTATGTATGTATGTATGTATGTATTTATGTATGTATGTACATATGTATATATTTATGTATCTATCTATATATATATATATATATATATATATATATATATATATATATATATATATATATATATATATATATATATATATTGAGAGAGAGACAGAGACAGAGACAAAGAGATCTTTCTAGTAAACAAAACTCCATGACTAGCATCTACTGGAGGAAGTTTAGTACTCATTCTGGACTGAATCTTGTACAGGTATTTGTTTTATGAGAAATATCACGACAGTAATATTACAGTAGATAGTATGGTGCTGAAAATGCATCATGGAGGTTTTTATGGAAATGATATACAAAGTGCGTCGGATACTGACTAAAGTGTGAAGAAGTTTACGTGTCTGAAGAGACGAAATAGTCTGGTTAAGAACTTACAGAGGTGAGTAACTGGTTGCCTAGATACGGGGCTCAGTTGAATGTGTTATGATTCTATGACTGTTTAATGTTTGCAGTAGTTGGCCTGATGAAAGTATTCAGGAAAATGACAGATGTAGGACGTGATGTGAAAAGAGTTCGTGGATGGAGTCGGGAGAGACTGATGTTTGTCGATGATATATCCTCAATACATGACAGTGAAGAGAAACCACTAGGACTGGTGTAAGAGTCTGGCAGTGTTAGTAATTTGTCAGTTAACTGTCTCTAAATCCACGCAGATCTGCCGTATAATTTGACATATTAAAACTCGCCTCAATTTTATCCGCAAAAAGAACGTTTCACGACTAATGTTACAAAGACTCGCTCAGTCGAATTTTAAACAAACATTTCGTCCCTGTTTTTGTAGAGATATTTGAAACAAAATGCGTATATATTTTTGAGTTATGAATTTTGACTTTTATACAGTATTTTCCAATAGTCTTTTGAATAACCGGATTACAACGATATTCAATATTAAATCTTAATATACAAACATAAATGTGTTCCCAAGGGGTTCAATCTCTTCTTTCTGTGTTATTTCCTTTAGTTCATCTCTTCATAAAACTTTTCATTACAAATATTGAGTCATAAATTCTGGGTTATTTTTTAACGTATTATAAAGTTGCAAGGGAGTACATTAATAGCATTTATGGGATATCTTTGTAAAGAATCATCCCGAAATGCAACAGTCCTCTTAAGCAGTAAACATAGAGTCAGTTGCTTACGAAACAGAATGAGTGAGAAAGACCGTGAGAAAGGCTGGTGGCAGGTAAAGTAAAGCGTATTATTTTAAGAAGCAGTGGAATTAATTTGACTATGTCAGAGTGTTTAATTACCCTCCACTTTTATGCTATTAAGGGAAATGCGTTTTATAAAGCTCCCAGCAGGTCATTCTTATTTTCATCAAATAGTTAAAGAAAAACTGTGAGGAAGAAAAATCTGAGGGATTGTTAATTCAAGCATGTTTTTCTCTTTTCCCACAATTCGGGAGAATAAAATATATGGGCATAAAAGACAAGAACTAGAGATAAGCAATATTGCTATTTCGTAAATACCTTAATAAAGATAGTATTTCCCTAAATTTGCTATACAAAATTAATATGTAATTTTCTGGCTATAAGCTAGTATGCTAAGAATAAACTACATGTATTAGACAGTAGTCAAATGCTAATATCCCTTGTGGAAAAGAATTTGCATATTTCAAGGTCCATATACGTATGTATGAAGGA